>NC_057803.1:571139008-571318550 GCF_018294505.1 Triticum aestivum | reverse complement strand
TAACTTAGGCGAGCACGAGGCTGCAGCTAAGCCTCCGAGTGGAAGGCTGGCTTACCACTCGGTAGGATTTTGATAACTTAGGCGAGCACGAGGCTGCAGCTAAGCCTCCGAGTGAGAGGATTGCTCTTCACTCGGTAGGATTTTCACAACTTAGGCGAGTGCTTGGACTGCAGCTAAGCCCCCGAGTGAGAGGGTTGCTCTTCACTCGGTAGGATTTTTGTAACTTAGGCGAGCACAGGGCTGCAGCTAAGCCCCCGAGTGAGAGGGTTGCTCTTCACTCGGCAGGATTTTGATAACTTAGGCGAAACGGATTCGCAGCTAAGCCTCTGAGTGGGAGTCTGGCTCACCACTCGGTAGGATTTTTACAAACTTAGGCAAAACGGATTCGCAACTAAGTCACCCACTGAGGGGAATTTTATTGGAAAGTAAAAAGTGACAGATATTGTGGAGGAACTATGACACTATTGTTTTGAGGTCCATGAACTACAAAAGTACTTTATTGCAACTCATCCGAGTGATAAAACTTAAGTGTAAAATGGGCGGAGTAGCTCCGCGTTCCAAGCTCGGGGCTCGTCGATATTATGCTCGACGTTGTAAAGACGGTACGCCCCGTTGTGGAGAACCTTGGTGACGATGAAGGGGCCTTCCCAAGAAGGAGCAAGCTTGTGTGGTTTGTGCTGATCCACTCGGAGAACCAAATCCCCTTCCTGGAAGGCTCGACCTCTCACATTTCGGGCGTGGAAACGGCGCAGAACTTGTTGGTAGATGGTCGATCGGATCAGAGCCATCTCCCTTTCTTCCTCTAAAAGGTCGACTGCGTCCTGCCGCGCTTGTTCAGCTTCTGCTTCGTTGTAGATTTCAACTCGAGGAGCATTGTGGAGAAGATCACTCGGCAAGACTGCTTCAGCTCCATAGACCAAGAAGAATGGAGTTCTTCCGGTCGACCGATTAGGCGTGGTCCGCAGTCCCCAGAGTACAGATGGAAGTTCGTCGACCCAAGCTCCAGCCACGTGTTTGAGATCACGCATCAGTCGAGGCTTCAGTCCCTTGAGAATCAGTCCATTAGCTCGCTCTGCTTGTCCATTCGACTGCGGATGGGCGACTGATGCGTAGTCGACCCGTGTGCCCTGGGAGTCGCAGAAAGCTCTGAATTCCTCTGAGTCAAAGTTCGACCCATTATCCGTAATGATGCTATGCGGGACTCCATATCTGAATATTAGTTCCCTGATGAAGCTAACAGCAGTACCGGTGTCAAGGCTCTTGATTGGTTTAGCCTCGATCCACTTGGTGAACTTGTCGACTGCCACCAGTACATGCGTGAAGCCACTTCGTTCTGTTCTCAAAGGACCGATCATGTCCAGCCCCCAAACTGCAAAAGGCCAGACGAGTGGGATGGTCTTCAAAGCTGACGCAGGCTTGTGCGACATATTCGAGTAGAACTGACATCCCTCGCACTTATCTACTATCTCTTTTGCCATCTCATTCGCCTTGGGCCAGTAAAATCCGGCTCGGTATGCTTTGGCCACGATGGTCCGAGAGGACGCATGATGACCACAGGTCCCCGAGTGAATATCATTGAGGATGAGTCGACCTTCTTCTGGTGTTATGCACTTCTGACCGACTCCAGTCGCGCTTTCTCTGTATAATTGTCCTTTGATTACGGTAAAGGCCTTAGATCGACGGACGATCTATCGAGCCTCTTCTTCATCCTCCGGAAGCTCTTTCCTCAAAATATATGCGACATACGGAATCGTCCAGTCGGGAATGACCACCAAAACCTCCATGATCAAGTCGACCACCGCTGGGACTTCAACTTCAGTCGGATCTGTGGCGCTCTTGGGCTGCGGAGTTTCTTCGGTGAAAGGATCCTCTTTGACTGACGGAGTGTGTATATGCTCCAAGAACACACCACTCGGAATGGCTTCTCTCTTGGAACCTATCTTTGCTAGATCATCAGCTGCTTGATTTTCTAGTCGGGGTATATGATGGAGCTCCAACCCCTCGAACTTCTTCTCCAGCTTCCTCACTGCACTGCAGTATCCAGTCATGGCTGGGCTTCTCACGTCCCACTCTTTCATCACCTGATTGACCACTAAATCCGAGTCGCCATAGACCATTAGGCGACGGACGCCGAGTGAAATGGCCATGCGCAACCCATATAGGAGGGCCTCATATTCTGCCTCATTGTTGGAGGAATCAAAGTGAATCTGGAGCACATATCTGAGCTTATCTCCTCTGGGGGAAACTAGGACAACCCCAGCACCGGAACCATTCAACATCTTAGAGCCATCGAAAAACATGGTCCAATGCTCCGAGTGAACTTCAGTCGGCTGCTGTTGTTCAATCCACTCGGCGAGGAAATCTGCTATCGCCTGGGACTTAATGGCTTTCTTTGCCTCAAACTTGATATCAAGGGGAAGAAGTTCAATCGCCCATTTGGCCACTCGACCAGTTGCATCTCTGTTGTGCAAAATCTCTGATAGTGGAGCGTCGCTGACGACTGTGATGGAATGGTCAGAGAAATAATGAGCAACCTTCTTTGTGGTCATGTATATTCCATACACAAGCTTCTGATAATGAGGATATCTCTGCTTGGATGGAGTCAAGACTTCAGACAAATAATACACTGGGCGCTGAACTTTGAGAGCTTTTCCTTCTTCTTCCCGCTCGACCGTTAGCACAGTACTAACGACTTGTCCTGTGGCTGCGATGTAGAGCAACAGAGGCTCTTTGCTGATTGGAGCAGCAAGCACCGGCTGGGTGGAGAGCAGAGCTTTTAGCTCGGCAAACGCTGCATCAGCTTCTGGAGTCCACTCGAACCTGTCAGCCTTCTTCATCAGTCGGTAAAGAGGCAGTGCCTTTTCACCGAGTCGTGAGATGAATCGACTTAATGCGGCCAAGCATCCAATAAGCTTCTGGACATCGTGCACTCGCACAGGGCGTTTCATTCGGAGAATAGTGCCAATCTTCTCTGGGTTAGCGTCGATTCCCCGTTCGGAAACGAGAAAACCGAGTAACTTGCCACCAGGAACTCCAAATGTGCACTTTGATGGATTGAGCTTGATATCATACCTTCTGAGGTTGGCAAATGTTTCGGCGAGGTCAGCGAGCAGGTCGGAACCTTTTCGTGACTTGACAACAATATCATCCATATAAGCTTCCACATTCCGACTGATTTGGGTGAGTAGACACTTCTGAATCATTCGCATAAATGTGGCTCCGGCATTCTTGAGGCCGAATGGCATGGTGATATAGCAGAAGCACCCGAATGGAGTGATGAAAGCTGTTTTTACCTCATCGGGCCCGTACAGACGGATCTGGTGGTACCCGGAGTAAGCATCTAAAAAAGACAACCTCTCGCATCCCGCGGTCGAGTCAACAATTTGATCTATGCGAGGGAGAGGAAAGTGATCTTTCGGGCAGGCCCGGTTGATGTGCTTGAAATCAATGCACATTCGGAGCGACTTGTCCTTCTTAGGAACCATGACGACATTAGCGAGCCACTCGGAGTGGTATATCTCTCGGATAAATCCTGCCGCCAACAGTCGAGCCACTTCTTCACCGATGGCTTTTCTCTTCTGGACGGCGGACCGCCGGAGATGCTCTTTGACTGGTTTTGCAGACGAGTCGACTCTTAGGCGATGCTCAGCCAGTCCCCTGGGAACACCTGGCATGTCAGCGGGCTTCCATGCAAAAATGTCCCAGTTCTCACGGAGGAACTGGATGAGCGCTTCTTCCTATTTTGGGTCGAGTGTTGTGGAGATGCGGGTCGGAGCTGCTTCGGGGTCGGTCGGGTGAATGTGAACAGGCTTCGTCTCACCGGACGACTGGAATGCAGACTCTGTGGCGGGCTTCTTGGATCGCAGCAAGTCACTCGGATCTGCGTTTTGCTTGTATTCTTCGAACTCGACCGCTGTCACTTGGGAATCGGCAATCTTGGAGCCCTTCTGAAAGCACTCCTCTGCCTTTTTCCTATCACCGGTGACAGTGATCACACCTTTGGGACCGGGCATCTTCAATTTGAGGTACACGTAACATGGTCGAGCCATGAACCGTGCATAGGATGGTCTCCCCAAAATGGCATGATATGCACTTTGAAAATCCACGACCTCAAACGTCAACTTTTCTTTGCGAAAATGCTTCGAATCACCAAACACTACGTCCAAAGCTATCTGGCCGAGTGACTCGGCCTTCTTCCCTGGTATAACTCCATGGAAGCTCATGTTACTAGTGCTCAGTCGGGACATCGGAATGCCCATACCTTTCAATGTGTCTGCATACAATAAGTTCAGCCCACTTCCACCATCCATCAGCACCTTTGTCAGTCGAGTGCCTTCGACAACTGGATCGACCACCAAAGCTTGCCTCCCGGGGGTGGCAATATGAGTCGGGTGATCAGATTGGTCGAATGTGATGGGTGTTTGAGACCACTTCAGATAATTTGCCTTTGCTGGGGCAACCATGTTCACCTCTCGGTTAATCACTTTCAGTCGACTTCTGCTTTCCACATCTGCAAAGATCATCAGAGTGGAGTTGATATGCGGATATCCTCCCTCGCTGTCCTCTTTGTCTTCGGCCTTGTCCGACTCCTTCTCCTTGTCCTTAGACTGTTTTCCCTGAAACTGCTGGATCAGGAGTCGACATTGGCGAGTGGTGTGCTTTGGGTAAATGATATTCCCCTCTTCATCTTTCTTCATGTGAATGTGACACGGCATATCCATCACGTCGTTCCCTTCTTTATCCTTTACCTTCTTGGGGTTCCAGGATCCTTTTGGTTTCCCCTTAAACTTTCCTTGAGTCACGGCCAGAGCCTCTCCAGGAGCTGCCGGTTCAGCCTTCCGCTTCTGTTTCCGACTGGTGTTTCCTTTTTCCGACTGACTCGGCTTGTGCTTGCCGCTTCGGAGTCGGTCTTCTTCTTCACCGTTGGCGTACTTGGTAGCAATCTCCATCATCCGACTCAAGGTCATGTCACCGGTTCGACCAAATTTCAAACTCAGTTCTCTGTTCTTGACGCCGTCTTTGAAGGCGCATACTGCCTGATGATCAGAGACATTTTCCACAGTGTGGTGCAAAGTGATCCACCACTGAATATACTCTCTGAGAGTCTCATTAGTTTTCTGCACGCAGACTTGCAACTCTGTCAATCCCGCTGGTCGCTTGCAAGTCCCTTCAAACGTTCTGACGAACACTCGGGACAGATCTTCCCAAGTGTAAATGCTGCTAGGGGGTAATTGAGTCAACCATGCCCTGGCAGGACCTTCCAACATGAGGGGCAAATGCTTCATGGCCACCTCGTCGTTCCCACCACCGATCTGAACTGCCACTCGGTAGTCTTCAAGCCAAGTTTCAGGCTTAGACTCACCAGTGAACTTGCTGACTCCTGTTGCCAACCTGAAATTGGGGGGGATAACTGCGGCTCTGATAGCTCTGCTGAAACATTCAGGACCAGAAACATGTACTCGACTGCTCGTGGGTACATCTCTGTCGAGTGCGCCTCGATGGGCTCTGTTCCGGTCGACCAACCCTTGCACGATAATGGATCGCGCGTCGAAGCCTGGCTCTCTGGGGTCAACTGGAACCCTACGCCCTGTACTGTACTGACGCCTATCATCTGGCTACCGAGGAGCGTAAGACCCACCCCTCGGAGGGGAATAGGGCACTCGACGCCTATCATCTCGGTCGAGTCTGTCGCCATATTGATCTCGCCGATTCTCACGCCCTTCGCGCCGCGGAGGCGATCTGGGGCTGTGAGCCGACTGAACCGTATTCACAGTGACAGATCGACTGTGAATTCTGTTGCGCGACTGAGACACGGCTGAATTATGATCTCCTGCTGCCCGGAGCAGATCCCTGATCTGCAGCAAACCTCTGCCAGCTTCCGACTGCGAAGGCTGAATGGACTCTGCTATACGGGTCGCAGCTGCTAAATTCTGAATTGGAGTTTGATATACCTGAGTCAGCGGGAAGAGTTGACGTCGACTGGTGTCGGGAACTCGTTGCCGCGTGCGCTCGTCGAGTGCTCGCTGAAGGTTCTCCAGTCGAGTGCATTCGGCCAAATTGGCCAGACGCGCCTCCTCCAAGGCACGAGCCTCGGGGGTTTCTCCTGCGATGGGAATACGCAGGGGATCCTCGTTCCTGCGGCGAAGCTCTTCTCTTTGCAGAGAGTCGAGTGGCTCGGGCTGGTACTCTTCGTAGTCTCGTGCAGGGTCGCCGCCGTCACCTGCTCCACCGCCACGGGCGAAGCCAGGAGGGCTGTGGGGCCCGTCGACCATCAAGATTTCCGCCGCTGGATCACTGCTTCCGCACTCGGATGCAGTCTCTCCGGAGCCAGTCGACTTATTGAACAAGCCGTAGAGAGATTCGTTGGGCTCGATTGCCGCAACTTGTGTAGTGGCCGATTGGCGAACCACCGCGTGACTCACCCATCGCTGAAGCCTCGACCGGCCTGAGCGCTTGCGCTGGCAGGAGACCGGGAGGGTGGACGATGGAGGAGCCGACCGATACTGGGTCGACGGTTGCCGCAGCAGAACGCCGCGGACACATGCGCGAAAATGCGTCGCACCGCGGACGGGGAGCGCGTCTACGTCGAGTGGAGCCTCCTGGAGCCATGCGGAGTCGTCGGCGATGAAGGTGAGAGTGCCGAGACGGATCTCTTGACCCTTGACCAAAACTCCAGCAGACACCATGATGAGAGTACTCGGAAGAATCGCAACTTCTCCACAAAATCGCTAAAACACCTGCCCCACGGTGGGTGCCAACTGTCGTGGTTCTAAGCCTGACAGTAGAGTGGGGGGTAGGTATGGAGAGGCAAGGTCCTAGCTATGGAGAGGTTGTAAGCACAAAGGATGTACGAGTTCAGGCCCTTCTCGGAAGAAGTAACAGCCCTACGTCTCGGAGCCCGGAGGCGGTCGAGTGGATTATGAATGTATGAATTACAAGGTGCCGAACCCCTCTGCCTGTGGAGGAGGGTGGCTTATATAGAGTGCGCCAGGACCCTAGCCAGCCCACGCAGGAGAGGGTTTAAGGTGAGTTAAGCCTGGGGCGTTACTGGTAACGCCCCACATAAAGTGCCTTTACTATCATAAAGTCTACTTGATTACAGGCCGTTGCAGTGCAGAGTGCCTCTTGACCTCCTGGTGGTTGAGTGAGTCTTCGTGGTCGAGTCCTTCAGGCCAGTCGAGTGAGTCCTCATTGGTCGACTGGAAGGCGACCTCTTCTAAGGATGTCTTGGGGTAAGTTACTTGGAACAGGTCCATGACCCTACCCTAGGTACATAACCCCATCACCTGCCCCCTAGGGCGCGCCCCCTACCTCGTGGGCCCCCTGTTGCCTCTCTGACTCCAACTCCACCTGCATATATTGAGTTTCGGGGACAAAAAAATAAGAGAGAAGAAATCATCGCGTTTTACTATACGGAGCCGCCGCCAAGCCCTAAAACCTCTCGGGAGGGCTGATCTGGAGTCCGTTCGGGGCTCCGGAGAGAGGAATCTGTCGCCATCGTCATCATCAACCATCCTCCATCACCAATTTCATGATTCTCACCGCCGTGCGTGAGTAATTCCATCATAGGCTTGCTGGACGGTGATGGGTTGGATGGGATCTATCATGTAATCGAGTTAGTTTTGTTAGGGTTTGATCCCTAGTGTCCACTATGTTCTGAGATTGATGTTGCTATGACTTTGCTATGCTTAATGCTTGTCACTAGGGCCCGAGTGCCATGATTTCAGATCTGAACCTATTATGTTTTCATCAATATATGAGTGTTCTTGATCCTATCTTGCAAGTCTATAGTCACCTATTATGTGTTATGATCTGTTAACCCCGAAGTGACAATAATCGGGATACTTACCGGTGATGACCGTAGTTTGAGGAGTTCATGTATTCACTATGTGTTAATGCTTTGTTCTGGTTCTCTATTAAAAGGAGACCTTAATATCCCTTAGTTTCCGTAAGGACCCCGCTGCCACGAGAAGGTAGGACAAAAGCTGTCATGCAAGTTCTTTTCCATAAGCACGTACAACTTTCTTCGGAATACATGCCTACATTATATCAATGAACTGGAGCTAGTTCTGTGTCACCCTAAGTTATGACTGTTACATAATGAACCGCATCCGGCATAATTCTCCATCATCGATCCATTGCCTACGAGCTTTCCATATATTGTTCTTCGCTTATTTACTTTTCCGTTGCTATTGCTATCATCACTACAAAATACCAAAAACATTATTTTTACCATTGTTACCTTTTGCTACCATTACCACTACTATCATATTACTTTGCTACTAAACACTTTGCTGTAGATATTAAGTTTCCAGATGTGGTTTAATTGACAACTCAGCTGCTAATACTTGAGAATATTCTTTGGCTCCCCTTTTGTCAAATCAATAAATTTGGGTTGAATACTTTACCCTTGAAAACTGTTGCGATCCCCTATACTTGTGGGTTATCAAGACTATTTTCTGGCGCCGTTGCTGGGGAGCATAGCTCTATTCTTTGAGTCACTTGGGATATATATCTGCTTATCATTATGAAGAACTTGAGAGATCCAAAAACCAAGATCTATCCCTCAACTATGAGGGGAGGTAAGGAACTGCCATCTAGCTCTACACTTGATTCACCTTCTGTTTTGAGTAAGCTTGCGACACCTACACCTGCTTCTGCTATTCGTTCTGATATGTCGCATGTTATTGATGATGCCACTTCTGCTATGCATGATACTTATGATGAAACTACCTCTATGCCTGATACTACAATGCCACTTAGTGCTTTTCTTGATGAACAACTTGCTAGGGCTAGAGAAATTGAAAATATTGAATCTGATGATACTGATGAAAGTGATGATGAAGAACCACTTGCTATTCCTAAGGGTTATGTTTTTGACCAAGATGCTTCTTTAGCCATTTTAGCTTGCAGAAATAGAACTGAACTTAAAAATTTATTAACTAAATGGAGTAAGCAATCTCTAAATGCTAGAATGAAACCTGAACATGCTTTTGCTACTTCACCTATCTTTGTTACTGATAAGGATTATGAATTCTCTGTTGATCCTGATATAATTACTTTGGTTGAATCTGATCCTTTTCATGGTTATGAATCTGAAACTGTTGTGGCACATCTTACTAAACTGAATGATATAGCCACCCTATTCACTAAAGATGAGAGAACTCGCTACTTTTACATCCTTAAAATATTTCCGTTTTCATTAAAGGGTGATGCTAAGATATGGTTTAATTCTCTTGATCCTGGTTTTGTGCGTAGTCCCCAGGATATGATTTATTACTTCTCTACTAAATATTTCCCTGCTCATAAGAAACAAGCTGCTTTAAGGGATATATATAATTTTGTGCAAATTGAAGAAGAGAGTCTCCCACAAACTTGGGGGAGGCTTCTCCAATTACTTAATGCTTTGCCTGATCATCCTCTTAAGAAAAATGAAATACTTGATATCTTTTATAATGGACTAACCGATGCTTCCAGAGATTACCTGGATAGTTGTGTTGGTTCTGTTTTCAGGGAAAGAACACCGGATGAAGCTGGAATTCTATTGAATAATATGTTGACAAATGAAAATAATTGGACACCTCCGGAGCCAATTCTTGAGCCTATTCCTAAACCAACTCCGAAGAAGAGGGGTATTCTATTTCTCAGTCCTGAAGATATGCAAGAGGCAAAGAAATCTATGAAAGAAAAAGGTATGAAAGCTGAAGATGTTAAGAATTTACCTCCTATTGAAGAAATACATGGTCTTAATTTACCGCCTGTTGAAGAAACATATAATCCAAATCCTTTACCTATTGAAGAAACTCATGGTCTTGATAACCCGACACAGGTAGTAAAGGTAAATTCTCTCTATAGATATGATAAAGCTGTAATCCCCTTTACTAAAATTGCTAGCCTATGCTTAGATGAGTTTGATAAATTTATGGCTAAGTAAGAAGATTTTAATGCTTATTTTGGTAGACAACTGAAATATAATTAAAATATGCTTGGACACTAGGGTGATTATATAGCTAATGTCAAAGGTGAACTTAAACTTATTAGTAAACATGCTTCTATGGTTACCACTCAAGTAGAACAAGTACTTAAAGCTCAAAATGATTTGCTCAATGAATTGAATAGTAAAAATAATGATAATGCTGTTAGAGTGGCTACTAGAACTGGTAGAATGACTCAGGAACCTTTGTATCCTGAAGGCCATCCTAAGAGAATTGAGCAAGATTCTCAGAGAAATAATATAGATGTACCTAGTTCTTCTAAAAAGAAGAAAAAGAAAAATGATAGGACTTTGCATGCTTCTAGTGATCCTATTGTTGAAACACCCGAGAATCCAAATGATATTTCTATTTCTGATGTTGAAACACAATCTGGTAATGAACCTGAAATTAGTGATAATGTCAATAATAATGTTCATGATGATGCTCAACCTAGTAATGATAATGATATAGAAATTGAACCTGCTGTTGATCTTGATAACCCACAATCAAAGAATCAACATTATGATAACAAAGACTTTGTTGCTAGGAAACATGGTAAAGAAAGACAGCCTTGGGTTCAGAAACCCATGCCCTTTCCTCCCGAACCATCCAAGAAAAAGGATGATGAGGATTTTGAGCGCTTTGCTAAAATGATTAGACCTATTTTTTGCGTATGCGATTAACTGATATGCTCAAAACTAATCCTTATGCTAAGTACATGAAAGATAATATTACAAATAAAAGAAAGATACCGGAAGATGAAATTTCCACCATGCTTGCTAATTATACTTTTAAGGGTGGAATACCAAAGAAACTTGGAGATCCAGGAGTACCCACTATACCATGCTCTATTAAAAGAAACTATGTTAAAACTACTTTATGTGATCTTGGAGCCGGTGTTAGTGTTATGCCTCTCTCTTTATATCGTAGACTTGATTTGAATAAGTTGACACCCACTGAAATATCTTTGCAAATGGCTGATAAATCAACTGCTATACCTGTCGGTATTTGTGAGGATGTGCCTGTTGTAGTTGCACACATTACTATTTTAACGGACTTTGTTATTCTTGATATTCCCGAGGACGATAGTATGTCTATTATTCTTGGAATACCCTTTTTGAATACTGCAGGGGTTGTTATTGATTGCACTAAAGGCAATGTCACTTTTCATGTTAATGGTAATGAGCACACGGTGCACTTTCCAAGGAAACAACCTCAAGTTCATAGTATCAACTCTATTGAAAAAATTCCATCGATTATATTTGGAGGTTTTGAATTTCCTCTTCCTACTATCAAGAAGAAATATGATATTCTTATTATTGGGGATGTGCATATCCCTGTTGAGGTAACATAGTGTTATTCGAAATTTCTCCGGTTCCATGTTATTCGGAATGAGTTCGTTAACAAGACTTGATCAACCTTGTTAGTGGATACCTTTTGATGACCATGAGATGGATGAAACTAGAAGGCACAACCTTCTGTATCCCACTTTTACTTTCTGTTATTTATATTAAATAAAATAAAATAAACATTTGTCTGTCTGTTATCTGATTATCCGTGCAATATAAAAATACCTCGAAAATAAAAGTTCTCCAAATGCCCTGAAATTTAAATATGATTCTTTCTAGAATATTGGAGGATTTATGGAACAGAGAACACACCAGGGGGGGCAACCACCTGCCCACGAGGGTGGAGGGCGCGCCCACCCCTCTAGGGCGTGCCCCCCTACCTCGTGGGCCCACGGTGGCCCTCCTCCACTCATCCTTTCACCCATACACTTCATCTTCCTCCCCCAAACACGAATAACCAGCTCAAACCCGAGTCCAAGCTCGTTTTGCTTCCATTTTTGATCTCCGTGCTCAAAGCACCTCTCACAAAACTGCTTGGGGAGATTGTTCCTTGGTATGTGACTCCTCCATTGGTCCAATTAGTTTTTGTTCTAGTGCTTTATTCATTATAAAATTGTGTTGCTTAGGTGACCCTGTTCTTGAGCTTGCATGTCAAATTTATATGGTCAAAAGTAATTTTGAACTTTTGATGCATGATGTAGGCCCTAGGCACTTGTAGGAGTAGTTAGTATCAATATTATTGAATTTTTCAGAAAATGATGAGGAGACTTTTGAGGGGCTCATTGAGCCAGAGCTCGAAGGAAAAGGCACTGAAGCCTAAGTATAATCTGCCCCACACCACGGAGGTTCGGGCGTGTGAATGGCCTTCCGAGGATTTCTTAAGAGCAGCCGGGATTTATGAAGATTTTCATGAGTTGGCTCGGACTGCAGGCCTTACCGCTTTCCTCCACGACCAATGCGATCAGTATCTCTTGCTCACAAATACCTTTGTGCAAAACTTTCATTTTCATTCTAGGAACTCACCACCTACGGTGGAGTTTCATTTATATGATGAGCATAAGGAGATGTCACTTTACGATTTCTATCGGATTAGTTTAGTCCCTTTTGAGGGCAATACAGAAGAACCACATCGTGATGATGTGGAGGGATTTATTGACACTATCACTATAGGGGAAACAAGGAAGGTTTCCGATGCACAAATCACTAGCATACACTTTCCTGTTTTACGTTATTTTGCATTATTTGCTAGTCGCTGCTTAATTGGTCGCGGAAACTGTGGAAACCTGAGTATCCCTGATATTATTATTTTGCACCACGGTTTATACGGTGATAACTCTTTTAGTATGGACGGCATTATTGCCAAACGGTTAAGTCTGAACCGTACCAAGGGCCCCGTCTTTAGAGGCATCTATGCTACACGCCTAGCTGCACATTTTAACATACCTATTAGGCATTCTGAGAAGGAAGAAAAAGTGCCGCCTCATGTTTATTTAGATTACAAAAGTATGGTGGCACATGATTTTATTGTTAAGAATAGGGAAGGAGAACTTAAATATCAATTGTTCTTTAACAAACATCATCCTGAGACTATTACCTTGCCTGCTCCTTGTTTGTTTGATTTGACTGTAGGCACGTACCTTGTTCCGTTGACGGCTATTCACGCCTACCGGAACCCTGCACCAGCCAAGGAGCCAGAGACGGAACCACAATTTGATCCTTCACGACAGTGTAATTACCAGTGGGATCCGAAGATGATTGTCAGCCAGTGGCAATCGGAGTCTTCCTCATCTGCATCACAGTACGACCCCAACTATTATTATGGATATCCGCCAGGCCAGCCATGGCCATAGACCAAGTTAGGCCAAAAGCCTAAGCTTGGGGGAGTACGTATTTCCCACCGACATTACATTTATGTTCACACACTCATTGCTAGATGTCGGTGCTCATACTTTTTCATTGTATCATCCATACTAGTTTATTTTCCTTTTATTATGCTTTCTTCTTGTGTGTTTAATAAACCTTAAGAAAAACCAAAAAAATTAGTTGTATATTTTAATTAGTTTACTTTCCATGCTTGTAGTAGTAATTAAAAAGAAAACCCAAAAAGATTTCTTGTTCTTCTTTTGCTTGTTTGGGAGCTTTCCCGTGTAAATAGTTTTATTTCTTTTCTTTTCTTTGGGGGTTGATAGGAGAAGACCATAAATAAATTGTTGAAGTGGCTCTTATATGCATTATTTTTGATATGACAAAAGAGCCCATATTGCCTTGTCTTCTCCTGTTTATTGAATGCTTGCAGATTCCAGCTTAGTCCAATGCATGTGCACTATTATTATTATTCACACTATTCGGTCGTGCAAGTGAAAGGCAATTATGATGATATATGATGGATTGGAAGAGATGAGAAAAGCTGGTATGAACTCGACCTCTTTTGTTTTTGTAAATATGATTAGTTCATCGTTCCTAATTCAGCCTATTATGAATAAACATGTTTGCAATGACAACTAGGGATCATAGTTTCTTGTGCCATGCTTGATTAGCTATGAGTTATAATGGTTTACCTTGCGTGCCAACATGCTATTAAAATGGTTATGATGTGTTTATGATAGGGTGGTATCCTCCTCTGAATGATTTAAGTGACTTGACTTGGCACATGTTCACGCATGTAGTTGAAACAAAATCAACATAGCCTTCACGATATTTATGTTCATGGTGGATTATATCCTACTCATGCTTGCATTCAGTGTTGATTAATTTTAGTGCATGTCCATGACTATTGTCGCTCTCTAGCTGGTCGCTTCCCAGTCTTTTGCTAGCCTTCACCTATACTAAGCAGGAATACTGCTTGTGCATCCAATCCCTTAAACCCCAAAGTTATTCCACATGAGTTCACTATACCTACCTATATACGGTATCTACTTGCCGTTCCAAGTAAATTTGTATGTGCCAAACTCTAAACCTTCAAATAAATATCATGTTTTGTATGCTCGAATAGCTCATGTATCAACTAGGGCTGTCTGTATCTTCCATGTTAGGCGGGTTATTCTCAAGAGGAGTGGACTCCGCTCCTCACTCACGAGATAAAGGGCTGGTCACCGGGATGCCCAGTCCCATGCTTTATGCAAACTAAATCAAAATAATTGCAAACAAAACTCCCCCTGGGACTCTTGTTAGTTGGAGGCACTCGTTGTTTCGAGCAAGCCATGGATTGATGCTTGTGGTGGAAGGGGAAGTATAAACTTTACCATTCTGTTTGGGAACCGCCTATAATGTGTGTAGCATGGAAGATATCGCCATCTCTTGGTTGTTATGTTGACAATGAAAGTATACCGCTCAAAATATTATTCACCTCTGTTTCAAAACCGAGCTCTGGCACCTCTACAAATCCCTGCTTCCCTCTATGAAGGGCCTATCTATTTACTTTTATGCTGAGTCATCATCCTCTTATTAAAAAGCACCAGTTGGAGAGCACCGCTATCATTTGCGTTCATTACTGTTAGTTTACATTGAGTATGACTTGACTAGATCTCTTTTACCATGAATTACAATGTCTAGTCAGTCCTTGGTCTTTAAAGGTGCTCTGCATTTATGTTCCGCGGTCTTAGAAAGGGCTAGCGAGATACCATCATGTTATATCATATTATGATTGTTTTGAGAAAGTGTTGTCATCCGAGTTTTATTATTATGGCTCGCTAGTTGATTATGCTATTGATATGAGTAAACTTGAGACCTATGCGTTATTGCGAATGTGGTTAGTTATAATCTTTGTTGAAAACTTGAATGATGGCTTTACATATTTACAACAACAAGAGCAAACAGAGTTTGTAAAATTTTTTCTTTATCACTTTCAGTTTGTCAACTGAATTGCTTGAGGACAAGCAAAGGTTTAAGCTTGGGGGAGTTGATACATCTCGAACGTATCTACTTTTCCAAACACTTTTGCCCTTGTTTTGGACTCTAACTTGCATGATTTGAATGGAACTAACCCGGACTGACGCTGTTTTCAGCAGAATTACAATGGTGTTATTTATGTGCAGGAGCAAACATTCTCGGAATGACCTGAAACTTCACGGAGACACTTTTCAGAAAATAAGAAAAATACCTGCCAAAGATGAAGGCCAGGGGGCCACCACCTTGCCACGAGGGTGGGGGCGCGCCTGCCCCCCTAGGGCGCACCCCCCTACCTCATGGGCCCCCTGTTGCTTCTCCGACTCCAACTCCACCTCCATATATTGAGTTTCGGGGAGAAAAAAATAAGAGAGAAGAAATCATCACGTTTTACGATACAGAGCCGCCGCCAAGCCCTAAAACCTCTCGGGAGGGCTGATCTGGAGTCCATTCGGGGCTCCGGAGAGGGGAATCCATCATCATCATCAACCATCCTCCATCACCAATTTCATGATTCTCACCGCCGTGCGTGAGTAATTCCATCGTAGGCTTGCTGGACGGTGATGGGTTGGATGGGATCTATCATGTAATCGAGTTAGTTTTGTTAGGGTTTGATCCCTAGTGTCCACTATGTTCTAAGATTGATGTTGCTATGACTTTGCTATGCTTAATGCTTGTCACTAGGGCCCGAGTGACATGATTTCAGATCTGAACCTATTATGTTTTCATCAATATATGAGCGTTCTTGATCCTATCTTGCAAGTCTATAGTCACCTATTATGTGTTATGATCCGTTAACCCCGAAGTGACAATAATCGGGATACTTACCGGTGATGACCGTAGTTTGAGGAGTTCATGTATTCACTATGTGTTAATGCTTTGTTCTGGTTCTCTATTAAAAGGAGACCTTAATATCCCTTAGTTTCTGTAAGGACCCCGCTGCCACGGGAGGGTAGGACAAAAGATGTCATGCAAGTTCTTTTCCATAAGCACGCATGCCTATGTTCAGAATGCATGCCTACATTATATCAATGAACTGGAGCCAGTTCTGTGTCACCCTAGGTTATGAGTATTACATGATGAACCGCATCTGGCATAATTCTCCATCATCGATCCATTTCCTACGAGCTTTCCATATATTGTTCTTCACTTACTTACTTTTCCGTTGCTATTGCTATCATCACTACAAAATACCAAAAACATTACTTTTACTATTGTTACCTTTTGCTACCATTACCACTACTATCATATTACTTTGCTACTAAACACTTTGCTGCAGATATTAAGTTTCCAGGTGTGGTTGAATTGACAACTCAGCTCCGAATACTTGAGAATATTCTTTGGCTCCCCTTGTGTCGAATCAATAAATTTGGGTTGAATACTTTACCCTCGAAAAATGTTGCGATCCCCTATACTTGTGGGTTATCAGCATTCTCCTAGGGGGATAGATTGGTAGGAAAAGACCATCGCTCGTTCCCGACCGCTACTCATAAGGAAGACAATCAATAAATAAATCATGCTCCGACTTCATCACATAACGGTTCACCATACGTGCATGCTACAGGAATCACAAACTTCAGCACAAGTATTTCTACAATCAACAACTACCCACTAGCATGACTCTAATATCACCATATTTATATCGCAAAACTATTGCAAAGAATCAAACATATCATATTCGGTGATCTACAAGTTTTATGTAGGATTTTATGACTAACCATTTGAATGACCAGTTCCCGTCATCTCTCTAAATAGATATAAGTGAAGCAAGAGAGTTTAATTCTTTCTACAAAAGATATGCCCACGCTCTAACAAATATAAGTGAATAAAAAGAGCATTCTACAAATGGCGGTTTTCTATGTGTAGGGAAACACGCAATCCAAACTTCAAATGATATAAGTGAAGCACATGAAGCATTCTATAAAGCCATACTCAAAAGATATAAGTGACGTGCAATGAGCATTCTATAAATCAACCAAGGACTATCTCATACCAGCATGATGCATAAAGAAAAGTGAAAACTAAATGCAAAAGACACTCCAAGATTTGCACATATCGCATGAACGAAACGAATCCAAAAACATACCGATATTTGTTGAAGAAATATGGGATGCCTTTCGGGGCATTCCAAGCTTAGACGCTTGAGTCTCCTTGAATATTTACTTGGGGTGCCTAGGGAATCTCCAATCTTGAGCTCTTGCCTCTCCTCCTTCTCCTCACATCGAGACCTCCTCGATCTTCGAACACTTCATCCACACAAAACTCAATAGAAAACTCGGTAAGATCCGTTACTATAATAAAGAAAATCACTACTCTAAGTACTATTGCAAACCAATTCATATTTTGTTTTTGCACTGTAGCTACTGTAATATAACTTTTCCATGGCTTAATCCACTGATAGAAATTGATAGTTTCATCAAAACAAGCAACTATGCATCAAAAACAGAATCTGTCTTAAACAGGACAGTCTGTAGTAATCTGGATATTCACCATACTTCTGTTACTCCAAAAGTTCTGAAATAATTAGGAAAAATAAACAATTTGTATAGAAGGACAGTGCAACACGTTTCAGAACCGTTTGATGTTCCAGTAAAAATGTAAAATCACGCACTACAGCCAAAGTTTCTGTCTTGCACCGCACAAACCAACAAGCAATGTAAACATCCTAAAGGCAAATCTTGGTACATTATTTTTATTTTTTAAATTTTATAAAAGCACATGATGTCTACTACACAACTTTCTTATTGTAGACGTTGTTGGGCCTCCAAGTGCAGAGGTTTGTAGGACAGTAGCAAATTTCCATAAAGTGGATGACCTAAGGTTTATCAATCCGTGGGAGGCGTAGGATGAAGATGGCATCTCTCAAACAACCCTGCAACCAAATAACAAAGAGTCTCTTGTGTCCCCAACATACCCAATACAATGGTAAATGGTATAGGTGCACTAGTTCGGCGAAGAGATGGTGATACAAGTGCAATATGGATAGTAGATAATGGTTTGTGTAATCTGAAAATATAAACACAGCAAGGTAACTAATGATAAAAGTGAGCGTAAATGGTATTGCAATGCTAGGAAACAAGGCCTAGGGTTCATACTTTCACTAGTGCAAGTCCTCTCAACAATAATAACATAACTGGATCATATAACTATCCCTCAACATGCAACAAAGAGTCACTCCAAAGTCACTAATAGCAGAGAACAAACGAAGAGATTATGGTAGGGTATGAAACCACCTCAAAGTTATCCTTTCTGATCGATCTATTCAAGAGTCCATAGTAAAATAACATGAAGCTATTCTTTCCGTTCAATCTATCATAGAGTTCGTACTAGAATAACACCTTAAGACACAAATCAACCAAAACCCTAATGTCACCTAGATACTCCAATGTCACCTCAAGTATCCGTGGGTATGATTATACGATATGCATCACACAATCTCAGATTCATCTATTCAAACCAACACAAAGTACTTCAAAGAGTGCCCCAAAGTTTCTACCGGAGAGTCAAGACAAAAACGTGCCAACCCCTATGCATAGGTTCATGGGCGGAACCCGCAAGTTGATCACCAAAACATACATCAAGTGGATCAATAGAATACCCCATTGTCACCACGGGTATCCCACGTAATACATACATCAAGTGTTCTCAAATCCTTAAAGACTCAATCCGATAAGATAACTTCAAAGGGAAAACTCAATCCATTACAAGATAGTAGAGGGGGAGAAACATCATAAGATCCAACTATAATAGAAAATCTCGCGATACATCAAGATCGTATCACCTCAAGAACATGATAGAGAGAGAAAGAGAGAAAGAGAGAGAGTGAGAGAGAGAGAGATCAAACACATAGCTACTGGTACATACCCTCAGCCCCGAGGGAGAACTACTCCCTCCTCGTCATGGAGAGCGCTGGGATGATGAAGATGGCCACCGGAGAGGGATTTCCCCCTCCGGTAGGGTGCCGGAACGGGTCTAGATTGTTTTTGGTGGTTACGGAGGCTTCTGGAGGCAAAACTCCTGATCTATTCTGTTCCCCGAAGTTTTTAGGGTATATGAGTATCTATGGGAGGAAGAAGTATGTCGGTGGACCTCCGGGTTGTCCACGAGGCAGGGGGCGCGCCCCCACCCTTGTGGGCAGCCCGAGACTCTTCTGGTCCATCTCCGATACTCCGTGGGCTTCTTTTGGTCCAAAAATAAGTTCCGTGAAGTTTCAGGTCAATTGGACTCCGTTTGATTTTCCTTTTCTGCGAAACACTGAAACAAGGAAAAACAAAAACTGACACTAGGCTCTAGGTTAATAGGTTAGTCCCAAAAATCATATAAAATAGCATATAAATGCATATAAAACATCCAAAGTTGATAATATAATAGCATGGAACAATCGAAAATTATAGATACGTTGGAGATGTATCGGCATCCCCAAGCTTAATTCCTGCTCATCCTCGAGTAGGTAAATGATAAAAACAGAATTTTTGATGTGGAATGCTACCTAACATATTTATCCATCTAATTCTCTTTATTGTGGCAAGAATATTCAGATCCATAATATTCAAGAGAAAAGTTTAATATTTACATAAAAACAATAATACTTCAAGCATACTAACTAAGCAATTATGTCTTCTCAAAATATCATGGCCAAAGAAAGCTATCCCTAAAAAATCATATAGTCTGGCTATGCTCCATCTTCACCACACAACGTATTTAAATCATGCACAACCCCAATGACAAGCCAAGAAATTGTTTCATACTTTTGATGTTCTCAAACTTTTTCAATCTTCACGCAATACATGAGCGTGAGCCATGGACATAGCACTATAGGTGGAATAGAATGGTGATTGTGGAGAAGACAAAAAGGAGAAGATAGTCTCACATCAACTAGGCGTATCAACGGGCTATGGAGATGCCCATTAATAGATATCAATGTGAGTGAGTAGGGATTGCCATGCAATGGATGCACTAGAGCTATAAGTGTATGAAAGCTCAACAAAAGAAACTAGTGGGTGTGCATCCAACTTGCTTGGTCATGAAGACCTGGGGCATTTTGAGGAAGCCCATCATTGGAATATACAAGCCAAGTTCTATAATGAAATATTCTCACTAGTATATGAAAGTGACAACATAGGAGACTCTCTATCATGAAGATCATGGTGCTACTTTGAAGCACAAGTGTGGTAAAAAGGATAGTAGCATTGCCCCTTCCCTCTTTTTCTCTCATTTTTTTATTTATTTTTTTATTTGGGCCTTTTCTCTTTTTTTATGGCCACTTTTTTTCTCTTTTTTTCGTCCGGAGTCTCATCCCGACTTATGGGGGAATCATAGTCTCCATCATCCTTTCCTCACATGGGACAATGCTCTAATAATGATGATCATCACACTTTTATCTTCTTACAACTCAAGAATTACAACTCGATACTTAGAACAAAATATGACTCTATATGAATGCATCCGGCGGTGTACCGGGATGTGCAATGACTCATGAGTGACATGTATGAAAGAATTATGAACGCTGGCTTTGCCACAAATACGATATCAACTACATGATCATGCATAGCAATATGACAATGATGGAGCGTGTCATAATAAACGGAACAGTGGAAAGTTGCATGGCAATATATCTCAGAATGGCTATGGAAATGCCATAATAGGTAGGTATGGTGGCTGTTTTGAGGAAGGTATATGGTGGGTTGAAGGTACCGGCGAAAGTTGCGCGGTACTAGAGAGGCTAGCAATGGTGGAAGGGTGAGAGTGCGTATAATCCACGGACTCAACATTATTCATAAAAACTTACATACTTATTGCAAAAATCTATTAGTTATCGAAACAAAGTACTACGCACATGCTCCTAGGGGGATAGATTGGTAGGAAAAGACCATCGCTCGTCCCCGACCGCCACTCATAAGGAAGACAGTCAATAAATAAATCATGCTCCGACTTCATCACATAACGGTTCACCATACGTGCATGCTACGGGAATCACAAACTTTAACACAAGTATTTCTCAAATTCACAACTACTCACTAGCATGACTCTAATATTACCATCCTCATATCTCAAATAATCATCAAGTATCAAACTTCTCATAGTATTCAATGCACTTTATATGAAAGTTTTTATTATATCCCTCTTGGATGCCCATCATATTAGGACTAAATTCATAACCAAAGCAAATTACCATGCTGTTTAGGACTCTCAAAATAATATAAGTGAAGCACGAGGGTTCAACTATTTCTTCAAAATAAAACCACCATTGTGCTCTAAAAGATATAAGTGAAGCACTAGAGCAAACGACAAACTACTCCGAAAGATATAAGTGAAGATCAATGAGTAGTTTAATAATTATGCAACTATGTGAAGACTCTCTAACATTTAAGAATTTCAGATCTTGGTATTTTATTCATACAGCAAGCAAAAAAAATGACGCTCCAAGCAAAACACATATCATGTGGCGAATAAAAATATAGCTCCAAGTAAAGTTACTCATGAACGAAGACGAAAGAGGGGATGCCTTCTGGGGCATCCCCAAGCTTAGGCTCTTGGTTGTCCTTGAATATTACCTTGGGGTGCCTTGGGCATCCCCAAGCTTAGGCTCTTGCCACTCCTTATTCCATAGTCCATCGAATCTTTACCCAAAACTTGAAAACTTCACAACACAAAACTTAACAGAAAACTCGTAAGCTCCGTTAGCGAAAGAAAACAAAACACCACTTCAAGGTACTATAATAAACTAATTATTTATCTATATTGGTGTTAAACCTACTGTATTCCAACTTCTCTATGGTTTATAAACTCTTTTACTAGCCATAGATTCATCAAAATAAGTAAACAACACATGAAAAACAGAATCTGTCAAAAACAGAACAGTCTGTAGTAATCTGTAACTAACGCAAACTTCTGGAACCCCAAAAATTCTAAACTAAATTGATGGACGTGAGGAATTTATTTATTAATCATCTTCAAAACTAATTAACTAAATATCACTCTCCAATAAAAAATGTCAGCAATTCTTGTGAGCGCTAAAGTTTCTGTTTTTTACAGCAAGATCAACAAGACTTTCCCCAAGTCTTCCCAAAGGTTCTACTTGGCACAAACACTAATTAAAAGCATAAAACCACATATAAATAGAGTGTACATGAATTATTTATTAATAAACAGGAACAAAAAGCAAGGAACAAAAATAAAATTGGGTTGCCTCCCAACCAGCGATATCGTTTAACGCCCCTAGCTAGGCATGATGATTTCAATGATGCTCACATGAAGGATAAGAATTGAAACATAAAGGTAGCATCATGAAGAATATGACTATCACATTTAAGTCTAACCCACTTCCTATGCATAGGGATTTTGTGATCAAATAACTTATGGGAACAAGAATCAACTTGCATAGGAAGGTAAAACAAGCATAACTTCAAAACTTTAAGCGCATAGAGAGGAAACTCGATATTATTGCAATTCCTACAAGCATATGTTCCTCCCTCATAGTAATTTTCAGTAGCATCATGAATGAATTCAACAATATAACCAGCACCTAAAGCATTTTTTTCATGATCTACAAGCATATAAATTTTATTACTCTCTACGTAAGGAAATTTCTTCTCAATCGGAATAGTGGGAGTATCATTATTCTTTATAGCATACAGGTCATCACAATAATCATCATAGATAGCAACTTTGTTCTCATAATCAATTGGAACCTCTTCCGAAATGTGGATTCATCACAAAATAAAGTCATGACCTCTCCAAATCCACTTTCATCAATATAATCATCATAAATAGGAGGCATGCTTTCATCATAATAAATTTTCTCATCAAAACTTGGGGGACAAAAAATATCATCTTCATCAAACATAGTTTTCCCAAGCTTGTGGCTTTGCATATCATTAGCATCATGGGTATTCAAGGAATTCATACTAACAACATTGCAATCAAGCTCATCATTCAAATATTTAGTGCCAAACATTCTAATGCATTCTTCTTCTAGCACTTGAGCACAATTATCGGAATCCTTATTTTCATGATAGATATTAAAAAGATGAAGCATATGAGGTACCCTCAATTCCATTTTTTTGTAGTTTTCTTTTATAAACTAAACTAGTGATAAAACAAGAAACAAAAAGATTCGATTGCAAGATCTAAAGATATACCTTCAAGCGCTAACCTCCCCTTCAATGACGCCAGAAAAGAGCTTGATGTCTACTACACAACCTTCTTATTGTAGACGTTGTTGGGCCTTCAAGTGCAGAGGTTTGTAGGACAGTAGCAAATTTCCATCAAGTGGATGACCTAAGGTTTATCAATCCGTGGGAGGCGTAGGATGAAGATGGTATCTCTCAAACAACCCTGCAACCAAATAACGAAGAGTCTCTTGTGTCCCCAACACACCCAATACAATGTTAAATTGTATAGGTGCACTAGTTCGGCGAAGAGATGGTGATACAAGTGCAATATGGATAGTAGATAATGGTTTTTGTAATCTGAAAATATAAAAACAGCAAGGTAACTAATGATAAAAGTGAGCGTAAACGGTATTGCAATGCTAGGAAACAAGGCCTAGGGTTCATACCTTCACTAGTGCAAGTCCTCTCAACAATAATAACATAATTGGATCATATAACTATCCCTCAACATACAACAAAGAGTCACTCCAAAGTCTCTAATAGCGGAGAACAAACGAAGAGATTATGGTAAGGTACGAAACCACCTCAAAGTTATCCTTTCTAATCGATCTATTCAAGAGTCCGTAGTAAAATAACATGAAGCTATTCTTTCCGTTCAATCTATCATAGAGTTCGTACTAGAATAACACCTTAAGACACAAATCAACCAAAACCCTAATGTCACCTAGATATTCCAATGTCACCTCAAGTATCCGTGGGTATGATTATACGATATGAATCACAAAATCTCAGATTCATCTATTCAAACCAACACAAAGTACTTCAAAGAGTGCCCCAAAGTTTCTATCGGAGAGTCAAGACAAAAACGTGTGCCAACCCCTATGCACAGGTTCATGGGCGGAACCCGCAAGTTGATCACCAAAACATACATCAAGTGGGTCAATAGAATAGCCCATTGTCACCACTGGTATCCCACGCAAGACATACATCAAGTGTTCTCAAATCCTTAAAGACTCAATCCGATAAGATAACTTCAAAGGGAAAACTCAATCCATTACAAGAGAGTAGAGGGGGAGAAACATCATAAGAGCCAACTATAATAGCAAAGCTCGCGATACATCAAGATCGTATCACCTCAAGAACACGAGAGAGAGAGAGAGAGAGAGAGAGAGAGAGATCAAACACATAGCTACTAGTACATACCCTCAGCCCCGAGGGAGAACTACTCCCTCCTCGTCGTGGAGAGCACCGGGATGATGAAGATGGCCACCCGAGAGGGATTTCCCCCTTCGGCAGGGTGATGGAACGGGTCTAGATTGGTTTTTGGTGGCTACGGAGGCTTCTGGCGGCGGAACTCCTTATCTATTCTGTTCCCCGAAGTTTTTAGGGTATATGGGTATATATGGGAGGAAGAAGTACGTCGATGGACCTCCGGGCTATCCACGAGGCAGGGGGCGCGCCCCCACCCTCGTGGGCAGCCCGGGACTCTTCTGGTCCATCTCTGAAACTCCGTGGGCTTATTTTGGTCCAAAAATAAGTTCCGTGAAGTTTCAGGTCAATTGGACTCTGTTTGATTTTCCTTTTTTGCGATACTCTAAAACAACGAAAAAACAAAAACTGGCACTGGGCTCTAGGTTAATAGGCCAGTCCCAAAAATCATATAAAATAGCATATAAATGCATATAAAATATCCAAAGTTGATAATATAATAGCATGGAACAATCAAAAATTATAGATACGTTGGAGACGTATCAGCACACAACAGAAATAAATGGCTCTCTAAAACTTCCGGGTTGTCTCCCTGGCAGCGCTTTCTTTAAAGCCATTAAGCTAGGCATATAGTGCTGAAGTAATGGATCCACCCGGATCCCGAGGTATATCAAGGCCAATTTTAATTAACAATGATCTGTGATTTAGTAGTGAGCACAACTAACATATATCATGTAATGACGAAGTCTAACTCTTCCTATGCATCGGCATGTCATAAAAGAACAATTCATGCACACAAAGTAAAGGCCAATGCATAGTATAAACATTTTCTTGCAATTTTATCATATTGGACACATGGAGAGGCAGAGATGTAGTTCCTCTCTCGTAATAATCGCAAGTAGGAGCAGCAAGCACATGCATATTGTATCTAACAAAATCATCATGTTTAGTAGTGAAATGCAACCCATCAATATAATCCGTAATAAGGGCAAACTTCTTCGATATAGTGTGGTCGGGAGAATTCAAATAGATAATAGGACTATCATGCGTGGGTGCAATAGCAACAATTCATGTTTAACATAAGGAACTATAGAAAGTTCATCTCCATAAGCATAATTCATATTGGCATCTTGGCCACAAGCATAGCAAGCATCATCAAAAAGGGATATTTCAAAAGAATCAACAGGATCATAACAATCATCATAGCAATCATCCTTCGGTAAGCACGAAGGGAAATTAAACAATGTATGAGTTGAAGAGTTACTCTCATTAGAAGGTGGGGCCGGGTAGCTAATCCGCTCTTCCTCCTTTTGTTCTTCTCTCTTCTCATCGTCTTTTTCATCCAATGAGCCCACAGTTTCATCAATTCCTTCTTCCATAGACTCCTGCAAAATATTAGTCTCTTCTTGGACAGCGGAGGAGTCCTCGATATATGGCTTAACATAGGCATTAGAAGCATAATTATCATAACAATATTTAAGTATGGCCAAATTTTTAGATTTGTAGAGGGTAGTATCACACTCTTCAATAAAAGAAACAATTTCACAAGTACCCCTAAAAGCAACAAATTCTTGAATTTGTTGAACATCATAGTAATTATAAACACCCTTAGTATATGAAGATATGATTCCATTATCACTAAACTCACATTGGTAAGGAAGGTGTTTCTCAGGGTCTTTAGAACAACAAGTACAATCATATATTTCACATAAATTCCAAGCATAGCATTGCAAACGATGAATTTGATCCAGTAAAAGTTTCCCTTTTTCAGATATGCAGTGTCGCACATAACAAGCATGTGATACGTCTCCAACGTATCGACTTTCCCAAACACTTTTGCCCTTGTTTTGGACTCTAACTTGCATGATTTGAATGGAACTAACCCGGACTGGCGCTGTTTTCAGCAGAATTACCATGGTGTTATTTATGTGCAGGAGCAAACGTTCTCGGAATGACCTGAAACTTCACGAAGACACTTTTCAGAAAATAAGAAAAATACCTGCCAAAGATGAAGGCCAGGGGGCCACCACCTTTCCACGAGGGTGGGGGCACGCCTGCCCCCCTAGGGCGCGCCCCCTACCTCGTGGGCCCCCTGTTGCCTCTCCGACTCCAACTCCACCTCCATATATTGAGTTTTGGGGAGAAAAAAATAAGGAAGAAGAAATCATCGCGTTTTACGATACGGAGCCACCGCCAAGCCCTAAAACCTCTCGGGAGGGCTGATCTAGAGTCCGTTCGGGGCTCCGGAGAGGGGAATCCGTCGCCATCATCATCATCACACTACAAAAAAATACACTTCTGTGATGATACGTGTTTGTCAGAGTAGGTCACATTTTTTGTCATGCATGTACATCCATGAAAAATTTATGACAGAATCAAGATAGTCATACCTGTGCCGTCGTAGAAGTGTTCCATAACATTACCAAAATTATCATCACGGAAGTGTCCACTTCCATGACGATAAATCGCGCGTCACAGAAGTGCTTTCGTCAAGGGTGACCGACACGTGACATCCACCATAACGGAACGCCGTTAAGCTATCGGGTCGGGTTTTGGATCCGATAACCCGTTAACAGCCCCGACCAATGGGAAATTTCCATGTGTAAAATTCTTATGGGCCGGACGAAACACGTGTCAGCTCGTCAGTGGGTCTAATAGGCGCCGATGATACGTCGACACGTGGCACGGCCCTAACAGAGGCCCATTCCTGTGAAAAGGCCGGCCCGTTTGACTTGGTCAAAAGGTGGCGGGCCGGCCCATGGAAAGCCTGTTAACGACCTGTTCGCATATAGCCCATTTACAGCCCGCTAACCCAAGGCCCGTTACGCCCTATCCGAATTAGGCCCAGTAGCGTCATCTGGGCCATCCAATATGATTCCAGCCTGTTTTCACTTCTGGCCCATGTATGGCCCATGACGTCTTTCGGCCCATATGAGGCCCTATGTAACTCTTGGCCTATTAACGACCCATCGTGAAACTGGCCCATAATGAACAGTGTATCACTTTACACCCATTAACGGCCCGTGGTGAAAATGGCCCGTAATGAACAGTGTATCACTTTATACCCATTAACGGCCCGTTATTCCGTTGGGCTGTTTCCAGCCCATGCATCTTTCGGCCTTCTCAGAGCCCATTTATTCTTGGGCTCATTTCCAGCATTCGTTTACTTATGGCCCGTTACTGTCATTTTCTGCTTGTGGGCCAAATTCAGCCCGTGGTTACAGTCGGCCCGTTTGTGGTCCGTTAATATGTTGGGCCGTTTTCATAGCGTCATCAAATACGGCCTATTAATGATGGCCCGTTACGGTCGGCCCATGAACGGACGATTCCAACTCTAGCCCGTTTACGGCCATAATGCGGCCTGTTATTGGCCCATGTTTGGCCAATCGATCATGCGGCCCGTATAAGGCCCATTGATGATACGGCCCGTAGAAGGCCCATTGTTTCTACGGCCCGTAGAAGGCCTACTGTTTCTACGGCCCGTAGAAGGCCCACTGTTTCTACGGCCCGTAGGAGGCCCAGTGTCACTACAGTAAATATTAGCCCATGGTTATTGTGGCCTAGTTTTAAAAAATAGGTTATTGCAGCCACTAGTTAACCGCGGAAAAAGAACTGCAATGAATACAAGCAAACAAATAAACAAGACAACAAGGAAATAAATAAGCAAGCAACTAACGCTAGGCTATCACGGCTATTACACATATTACATCCACTGGGCATCAAAGTTCGCCACCAGTGCAAATATAGGGAACAAAGCAGCATATCATATACACTGGCCGTCAAAATTGGCCACCAGTGCAAATAAACGCGGCAGCAAAACAAGAGCATAACTGAAACAACTTCAGAAGAGCTCAAGAAACGTTATCCTGGGTATCCACCATGCTGGCAATAAGCTTAGCAAGCTGATTAGCTTTGTCCTGTTTGGCGCTAAAATCCTCCAACGCTTGCTGTTGCACCAGAAAGTATGCATCTGAATGCTCCAGGGACTTCCGCAGTCCTTCCGCTTCTTGTCGCAGCACAGCTGATCGATGTCTTTCAGCTTGTAGTTGAGACTCAAGAAACCGAACTGATTCAGACAGTGAGTTTGAATAGCTTGTGCAAGCGGTAGTGGCCAGTAACTCCAACACTAAACCAAGACAGGATGTGTCACTATCCTGAACCTTATCTGCATTACTTCCTTTACCGTTGCTTAATAAGGCACTCTTCCCCAATATTCTGTCAGCATTCTAAAAGAAGAAACAAGCAGACACATAACAAGTTTAGCATGTACTAGTATATGAAACTCATTTCGGTGAACCAGTTCATTAGTAAGGTGGACAGGATTAAACTACCAAGTCTTCTATTGCCAAGTACTAGTACATAATAAAAGCATCAAACAAACATATATCTATGTCCTATGGTAGCAATGGAATCTTAAATTAGAACAGTTGTTCTTCAGGTTTAGGCACTTGTTCTACATGAACAGAGTACAGTAAGACGCAAGAATATAATACTTAAAAATAGAAAATGAGCTCATAGACCTTACCACATTCTTGGTTCGGGACCAGTACAGAACAAGGCGTTCCCAGTCATCGTCCAGTAAATGTGTCTCAGGAGAACGTAAGGGAATTTGATGAGTTTCTTTGCCGGTGAAGTACGTTTTCTTCAGGTAATTCCGATACTGCCACCAAGCATTCTTGAAGATAGCAGAGGTATTAGCACAGGTTACCTCATCCTGAGTTTCCAAATCGGTCCTTCTCTATAGAGAAAAATGGGAAAATTTGCTGTATTATAACCATCATGGAGGTAGGATGTATGGGACGAAGCAAAGTAATTGCCATGAATAACATTACTTACACATAACTCCTGGACAAACACCTGCAACTGGCATTTTCCTTCATCTTCAGTATAATATTTCCAAGATGGGAAGATACGCACATACGATTTAACAACATCAAATGCGATAGATGCTAAACTACGACTAGCTGGTTGTGCTTCCTCCACAGGAATAGGCGTACTAACTGGTGGAGTTGGGGTTCGCCGTGATAGTACTGGCCCTTTGGGCACTGGAGCTGCCTTACTAACTGCTCTTGTTTGGGAGCTCTGTGGTGGAGATGGTGCTGTGTCAACAGGAACTGGGTTACTATCGGCTGGGGTTGGGGTTAGATTGGGTGAAGCTGGTTCTCTGTCCATCGTAGTAGGGGTACAATCTGCGAGAGTTTGGGTTATGTGTGGTAGGGCTGGTTCTTGTGCATGTACAACCGGGGTGCTATCTCCACCAAGAGGTAGCACTGTTTTATTTGAAGACCGTGTTTTTAGTCCGCTAGATACTGGCATCACCCGCTCCAATTCAAATGGCTGATAAACAGGAAACATAGTTGAATGTACAGACATTGTATGAGAGACAGATGCAATAGATAGTGTGGAAAAAAGAGGGCATGAAATAGTTGACATGTATATTGTTTAACTAAAATGGATAGCATGACATAATTTCACATATATGATGTCTATCTAAACTGGATAGCATAGCATAACATAATTCAAAGATATGATGAATAACTAAACAGGATCGCATGACATAATTCACCTACATGTTATCTAAGTAATCAGGATCGCATCATTTAATTCACATATGTGATTTATATGCTAAACAGAGGGCATTCGATATGATGTCTGAACTAAGAACATGGTGTTGAATATTGTGTATATGATGTCTAAACTATGCAATGCAAGACACCGTATGCATGATATGAGCAGTATAACCGTGCCAAGTTAGAGCATACACCTCAGTGGGGGAATAGGACTGGTCATCTGTCTCTGAATCCATCTCTGAGGAGCTATCGGGACCCAACAAGAGATCTGCTTCGACAGGTAGCACTGTCTGCTCTGAAGGCCTTGTTTTCACTCCAGATTTTTCCATCTCCCACCCAAATGGCTGATTCACAGGAAGAGTAGTTTAATGTACAAACATTGTCGACAAATGGAAATGTAATGAAGAAAAGGATGGGCAAGATATCATTCAAATATATGATGCCTGGTTAAACAGGATGGCATTGCACATTTCACATATATTATGGCTGGCTAAAAGACATGAGACTGCATAATTCCCATATATGATATAGAAACTAAACAGGTGGCATTACAGAACATGTCTAAACTAAGCAGATGACATATATGATGTCAAAAGTAGGCACTGCAAGGCAACATATGCATGATATGACTAACATCATCATGCCAAGGTAGAGCAAACACCTTGGGGGGTAAATAGGAGTGGTCAGTGGCGTCCGAATCCGCCTCAGAACAGATATCTTCCTCTGGATTACAATCTGGAGAGGGGTGGGGAGGGTTTGCCATTGAACCCACCATGGAGCGATGTCTGCATGACATTGTATTGCCGCGCAAAACTCTTCTCTTTTTCTCTACATGTTCAGCATGACTGTGTACAATATCTGACATGCATACGAAAAAAATATGGTGAGATTATGTAAGGAGAGCATGCAGAAATTTAGAGTGATGGTAACAACCAGTGGATCGATGTTTTTCCGTTGAACCAAAATATCCCTAATGGATCGACGTGAATGTATAGTAATAAGTGATGCAACAAGTGTACAACCTCTTTGCCGTAGCCGTGTCGACCTCAGCATCATTGGGTTGGTCGCTGAAGCAGTTGAGGCAGAGGTGGCTGTCGGAGGTGTGGAGGAAGATCTGAGGAATCTGTAGACGGCGTCCAGGGCACTGCTCTGTTGTGATGGATCGTTCTGTCGTTGGAGCAGCTCCGGTGAGCCGTAAGACGTCAAGGCTGAAGCAGCACAAGACAGACATCGTCAATCTCAAGTGGGATTCTAATAGCATCTCCAATAGATGATGTAAAATGGATGTAAGATTAACATCACCAAAAACCACCTGACTACAACAGATGAGGTAAAAACTGTTGACTCTGAACTTAACTGTCGAAACTGAAATTTACTGTGGAATCTGAATGCTACTGTCGAAACTGAACGCAATGGTAGCAGAGAGGCACTTGACATGTAGTTTAGGGAGGGCCTGCAGTTCATCTTCAACCTGCACCCCCCTGAGCCGCCAGCCACCACCGGCCGAACCGCCGGCCCCAGCGCCGCCTCGCCGCCCCGAAACAACTCGCCACGGCCGCCCTGGCCAGCCCTCTAGGCCCCCGCCCCACCCTGAACCCTAAGATAGATAGTGGGGTACCTCTCCGGCGAGCCCCCGTCCCCGCTGCGGGTGGTTCTTCCTTAACTCCGGCGAGCCCCCCAACCCCTGAAAATCGACTGACCCAAAAGTCGATTCAGTCGACTGAAGTGTGGCTTAATCGGAGCAGAGCAGCAGCACGAGCGAGGGGGAGAGCAGCAGCAGCAGCTGGGCGAGCGAGCGATCGAGCGAGAGCCGGAGCAGCAGCAGCAGATCCGGCTGGTATGGACGCCGCCGCCGAAGGGGCCTCGCACTGGGGGAGAGCCGCCGTGGAGATGTCGCCCGCGGCGCCGGCTTCAAGGTAGCCGCTCCATGGGGGTGCGGGATGGAGCACCGTCGGCGCCGGGAGGTCGAGTTAAGGAGAAGGTGCGATGCGATGAGTGTACAACCTCTTTGGTGGCGCCGAGTAGGCCTCGGCTTCGTCCGAGGAGTCGGTGAGGATGCTGCGGTTCCGGTGGAGCAGGTTAAGGCGGCGCTGTGGGGATGGAGCAGCCGCGATAGACGAGGCGATCATCGGAGCAGCTCCTTGGAGGTGGAGGACGGGGCGGCTGAAACCGGCGGGACGGCGAGATGGACGACGGATCCTCATCCGGGGAGGTGGACGAGGGACGTCGAGCTGTTGCGGTGGACGACATCGTCGGGGAAGAGGCTCCGGCTGGGCAGCGGTGACGTGGCGGACGGAGGAGGGTGGGGTTTCGCGGCTGGAGCGGAGAGGTTATGGCGGCCTGGGATTTCGAATGGCGAAAAGGGGGCGATGGGAGGGGGTGAAGCATGACTTAGGAACGCGCTTGTCCAAAATGTAGGGTGTGTTACAAAAGTACCCCCACCGATTTGAACTAGCGGCCCTTTCGGCTCAGGGTTAGAAGGGGGATTTCGCGTGTCGGGATTTGGCAGCTGGAGGGAGTTTTCGCGCGCGTTGTAATTTCGGGATAGCAAGGCGCGGGTTGTGAAGGCGCCAGTTTTGGGAGCACGATATCTGAATTTTCGGGATATAACAAGACGCGGGTTGAATTTTAGGGACAAGCCTAACGTGTAGTAATATTGTACTTGTACGTACCAAATCAATTCGCACTTCCCTCAACCAAAAAGAAAACGAAAAAAATAAAACTATTCACACCACACAAAGAGAGAGTCTTGCCCCGTTTTACTATACAAATGCTATTCAAAGCTACTCCCTCCTTCCATCTATATAGGGCCTAATGCGTTTTTCGATGCTAACTTTGACCAAATATTAGAGCAATGATATATGACATGCAACTTACACAAAGCACACCGTTAAATTCGTCTGTGAAAGGTTCTTTCAATGATATAATTTTCACATTGTGCATGTCATGTACTATTAATCTTGTCAATAGTCAAAGGCGGTCTTAAAAATCTCATTACGCCCTATATAGATGGAAGGAGGGAGTATGAATCCATGTTATGTCCGATTAAATTTTTTCGCTTGCTGTATAATGCATGTAACCTACTCATACCAACATTTTAGTGCATTCCAAATGTCTATACTACCGCTGCAATTCGAACTAAATTTGAATTCGTTTCTCTATTTCAATAAGAATCTACAATCATGATTGTTGCCAACTTCAACCATCATAGTTTCCTTGCTATCCGCCAGATATAAATCAGACGGCCTATAATGCAGGATGGCAGGCACACCATCATCAACAACTCCGTTTTTTATAAGAGTAGAGATAAAATATATTAAATGTAGTATACCATGTTCATAACCACACCATGTGTATCACCGTTATATATATTCACACATCCGTCGGTTTGAAACACTATGATAAATTCTTCAAATATCCGAATTCGCTTTTTATAATGAAGTATATATGATCTCTATTCGTCTTTTACACCCACACAACCCTCTTATCTTTGTAGCTAGCGCTAACTTTCTCTTGTGCATGCACACGCCCGCATCCCTCTCACCCTCCCTCAGCATTCTCTAGCTCCATCGCGCAAATTCGTCTTTTCACTTTAGGTCGTTCACCCACGGTGTGTGTAGGCCCCCCAGCTCCTTCTTTACGGCACACATCGATCGATATGCCTCTCTAGCCAGGTGTGCCTAGCACAAACACAAGCTTCCCCTCTTCTCTTGTCACCGTCCATGCCTCACTCCCACCACTCTTTTCATCGTTCTCGTACTCGCACACTCCTCCCCCTCGATATAGTATGCCTCTCGTACCACCTCCTACATGCATCCCTCTCTCTCTATCCTTCTCCTCGTGCCTCATTTGCTTCTAACACACACATGCATGTATACCGATCGATCTCCCAACATATACCTAGATCGACTTTAACTACCCCCCCATCGATCGACGTACCTCACAAGTTATGTCTCTCCTTTCTCTTACAAAGGGCGATTGATCTTCCTATGTAGTTACGTCTGCTTACCACAGCCACATCGTCCCCCCTCATCATTCGTGCATGCCTCCTGACCCGTCTCTCACACGCACGTGCACAGACAACAAGCAGCCATCTCCTCTCTTATTGATATTGCGGGCGTGCCCTCCGTTTGTCTAGCAAGCCTATCCCACCATTTGTTAGAAGCAACTCCACTACCACCCCCTCCAACACTCTAGCTCTGTCTCTCTCCCAACCTTATTCATCTCCTGCACATATGCATGGATGCCGATCGATCTCCCTTAATACATGAGGCAGATCGATCTCCTTAATACATGAGGTAGGCCTCTCTCCTCCTCCACACATATACCAGCCATTGTACCTCTATAGTTAATTGGGCCTCCCTCTTCCCCCACCACACACCGATAGTCGAGCGCTGCAGGTAGGTATCCATGCCACAGAGACAAACTGCACATGTCCCATCTCACGTTCCAGTAGGCCAGCCACTCTATATCTTTGACGTGGGCACACACAAATTCGATGGCACTCTTTATCGATCGCGCGCGCACACACACACACATCATCCCTCTCTTCGATTCTATGGACACCTCAAGCCGATGATACCTCCACTCTCTTCTCGTGGATCGCCCCCTCTATATATATGTTATATCCAGGACTCTATTTCACACACATTGCATATGTTAAATTTTTTGATTGACCCCCCCCCCACAAAAAAAACTCTCAAGAACCCACACACTATATCTCTCTAGGTTTGTATCTCTCTCACACAACCCCACGTAGGTGGTGTACGTATACAAGAAGAGAATAGGTGCACCGTGCACGTACTCACGCTTCGTGCCCAGCCACACCCGCGCGGGTACACGGTGGAGCTCATTTCTTTACGAAATGGCAGCCCACGTGCTAATTTGAACGCCTGTAGCGGTTGTTTACCTAGGGAGGTCGTGTACCACGCGTGCACGAAACAAAGTTCGACTTGACGCGTTGCCGCGTTATTTTTAAATAAAGTTATAGCGCTCAATGGCACGTACACAGAATATAAAACGATTTTTATGGAGGAAAAGGTAGTCCGCTCTTCAGAGTATCTCACACAAGGCTCCGGTGGCCTCTCTCTCTCTCACCGTTGGTCACTGATCCGGCCGCATCCCGTCCGCCGGGGGAAAGGGAGTGCGGTGGCCTCTCTCTCTCTCACCGTTGGTCACTGATCCGGCCGCATCCCGTCCGCCGGGGGAAAGGGAGTGCGGTGGCCTCTCTCTCTCTCACCGTTGGTCACTGATCCGGCCGCATCCCGTCCGCCGGGGGAAAGGGAGGAAGTGCATCGTTTCTCCGTTCGACGGCGCCGAGGCAGCACGTCCCGATCTGCGGTACACGCCGTTCTCTCTGACCAAGCTCCGGCGCGGCAGGGCCTACGCCACCTGCTCGCAGATTCCGCCCGCCGCCGCTCACCTAGTTACATCCCGACGACCTCCAGGTATCCCCTCCGGCCTTGCTCCACTGCCCGTTTTCCCACGTCGCTGCATGTGGATCTTCCATAGTTCTTTGCCCAAAACGTAGCTCGTCCGGCGTACTTTCCATATTGCATTCTCGTCCTCACACCGTTTTAGACAAACACAACCGTGTTGTTATCTTCCCTTAGGACAAGGAATATGCTTCTTTTTTGTCGTCGCATGTGTCATCAACTGTTATTGGCCAGTAATTGTTTCCTTTCTACCTCTTTTTTGCAAACAGGGCTATCCATTTCACCTCGTTGCTATTGCGACCTTTTGGTGAACTGCACAAATCACTTTTTTCTTAAGAGTGTTTTGTGCAGTTGTACTAAAATGTCACACGGGCAACGTCTCTACATTTCAGTGCGACTGCACAAAGGGAGATTGGTTTTGCTCTATCCTCCTCATCCAACTCCGAGCCTAATCTTCTCCAACTAGTTAGTCTTAAGAGAGACTGCAAAGGTGACCGGCTTCTATTTGTGTGTTTATTGTTTCATCAGCAGTCCTCTATTATCGTAATCACACTTGATATCTTTGGAACAGGGACGCTCAGCTCTATTTTAGTGGAACTGCACAAAATGATCGGAATGTTGCATGCTCCAGACAGCTACTTTTTTCCCAACATGCCTTGTTGATTTAGACAGAGCTGGGGGGACGTTGCTGCCAATGAAAGCATGGATCAATTTTAATTTAACACCTTCTCACAACTTTGTCTTCAGTTGTGATGTAATTATTAGCTCTGATCTGCTAATAATTGACATGCATTAGCAAGGAAGTTAGTTTTTTATTGTTTCCGAAAGAGCATCGATGGCAAGACACGCGAAACAAAAGCTGAAAGCTCACACCATTGTACAATTTCATGTCGCTGGAAAATTATTTGTATAGTACGTCAATTATGTAAACAAATGATGGAAGCTTGATAGCATTGCCAGAAGCCTCTTCATCATCCGGGTCCATGTGCCATGCACAAAATTATACTCCTTCGTTCCTAAATATTTGTCTTTTTACAAATTTCAAACGGGCATATTTTAGAGTGTAGATTCACTCATTTTGCTTCGTATGTGTACTCCCTCCGTTCCTAAATATTCTATTCGTCTTAACAGAGATTTCAACAAGTGACTACATACGGAGCAAAATGAGTGAATCTACACTCTAAAATATGTCTATATACATCCGTATGTGCCAGTCCATTTGAAATCTCTAAAAAGACAAATATTTGAGTAGTCACTCGTTGAAATCTCTAGAAAGACAAATACTCCGGAGTATATTTAAGAACCGAGGGGGTAGTGCACAACCGCATGGGAGACTCAGCCCGGTCGTTGCGCCGCATTAATAGTGAGTAATGAGCAGTCAAATCATAAGCCCCACCTTTCCCACTGTAAGTTGCTCTGAAGAAGCAACCATCAATACGCTCTTCTCTGTATCCGCTCATACTACTCCATCCGTCACTGTTTATACAGCGCGCTTCAGAAAAAAGAAAAAAAATCTGTGGGACCAAGGCAACTAGCGATCGGCCTGAAAAATAGCATTGGTAGTTATAGCACGGCGTCTATTACTAGAGGGAATAATGCGTACACACATGCATGCACTTCGTAGTAGTACAATACATGGAGAGAAAATTGTGGACTTGATTGCGGTTACCATGCCCTAATTAATTGAGCATTAAACCAAACGCGTCTAAAGTCTCTCTGGTGGTGGAAATGCATTGAGAGAAATGCATCATAATGAAGTGCGCCCTGTAAACTGTGACGGAGGGTGGAGTAGTATGAAGGTGCAAAACCAAGTACGCGTACTACTGCGCTTGGCTCTTTGCCCCTTCGTGAAGTCGAACAATGATGGTACTCCGCATGTTGGGTACTATAGTGTATGCCTCTGACAATCTGACACCGAATGGACTGATGCATGTCCACCGAGGGTAGGTTGCATTAGTCAAAAGGCGTAAGCGAGCTTCACCTTGTCCTGCAAGCTTCTCCTCGTTCTGCGAGTTGACGGGACACACCAAAAAGTAGTGCTAGTCCATACTCCCTCCTTTCCGGTTAATATGGCTTAATCTTTTTTGCGGGTAAATGAGAGAGCTTTATTCATATATAAGCATTCTTAGGACGATCAGCCAAGACACTGGTCACTAGGAAGCGAGGTACCCCGCAAAAAAGAAGTAGGAAGCGAGGTGTTTCATCAAGCCAGCTCTCGGCCACATTCAAAGTGCAGCAAGCACGGTTCGCACGAAGATGCGCCGCAAGGTTTGCTGACCTGTTTACATGCTGAATAACAAAAAAGAGGAAATATTACTGAGCGCTACTATTTGTAACAGGATATGAGCCAGAATTAAGCGAGAATTGTGGCGAGTGTTCCATGCAATCAACTTCCATTATCACATGCGAGAACCCTCGAAGAGAACCAAATGTGTTGAAGATTGCTTTATCACATTTTAAAATTATAATAAGAGTGCAGACGCTCCTCCATCCGGTTCCTAGTACTAGTATAGTACGTACCTTTATGGACTATAGTAGTAGTACTAGTAAACTTTGCGCTTGGCTGTTCGGGAAGTCGAACAATAATAGCACTAGTAGTATAGTGTATGCTTCTGGCAATCTGACACCGAATTAACTGTTGCACGTCCACCGCCTGAGCGAGGGAGAGCTTGCATTAGTCAAAAGTTTCTCCTTGTCCTGCGAGCCACCGCGCGCAAGCTTCTCCCGTCCTGCAACCTTCTCCTCGTTCGGCAAGTTGACGGGACACAGCAAAGTAATGCTAGTCCATGCTGCCTCCTCTCCGGTTAATATGGCTTAATTTCAAACGAGATAAATACACTGTCTGTCACTGTATATTTGTAAAAATACGGTCAGTGGACTTCATAATACGCTCATTGCGCTCAATATATATATTTTCCGGTGTTCATACGGTCACTAGCTCACCCTGACTGAGTATGTGTGTGCATGCACGTGTAGGTTGAGCACTTGAGCGTGACCGTGTGTGTTCCGTCGTGTGCTCGGACATGCATGCATTAGGGCGTCGCGCGCGTTTTTGCGTCCATGTGTACGTGTGACTGTTGCATACACGTAGGGGGAGTACGTGTAGGGGCCACTAAGGAGCAGTCAAATCACACAGTAAGTTAGTCGGAAGAAGCAACCATCATTTCACTCTTGAATGACACGTACGCAATATAAAATGGTTGATATGGAGAGAAAAAGAAAACCACTATATATACACTAGCAGGAGCCTAAGCTACAAGCCTGCTTGCTTAGGTTGCTCTCTTCACAAGCATAGAACGACGGGCCTGATCCCGCAGCTGGGGGAAGGGAACAATGTTCTGCGTAGACGCGGTCGACATCGGCGAGGGAGAAAACCCACAGTCGGTGCGTCCCAATCGGGGGTCACCGCGGTATGGGCCGATGCCGCGTCCCAACCGCCCTTCTAGCTACAGCCCGACGTCCCAGGTAGTCCATCTTCCTTTTGGAGCCGGCTTGCTCCACTGCCGTAGCTCCATCTCCATGTCGATCTTTCTCTACTTCTACCGGCTTCTACTTGTGATGAGTTTATGTCTCATGAACTAGTGCCAGTACTATTATTCTAATCACACTTCTTCAATATCTTTGCCATCAGGGATGCTCAGGTCGATTTTAGTGGAACTGCACAAAAGCATCGTATGATCCGAGGGTGCCAGCCGTCTTTCCTTCGACAGGTTCTACCTGGCCAGGAAATTAAATCATGTTTAGGGTTTAGGGTTTAAGTCGTAGTGACCCCATCAGTAGTTTTTCTATCGTACACGCTCTCACAACTTTTTTCTTTAGTTGTGAAGTAAATATTGGCTATGATCTGTGAATCATTGAGATGCATCAGCATGCGTGTTAGTTTTCCTTTGTATTTGATGGAATGTTGTAACGGGGCAACCTTGGAATAGGAATGAAAATGGAGTGGAAAAGTTTCCGTTTTTCCGGAGAAAAAATGGAAACGGAGAGAAACCAACATTTCGTTTCGTTGGATCGCGCCATCGAGCAAAACCAACGTTTAAATCACGTCTGTCGTGTTCGTGTCTCACCCTCCTCCACGGCTCGACCCCACACGGTCGCTCGGCATGCCACTCACCGCAAACCGAGTAGTATACCATAACTTTCCCGCCTGCTTGTCGATGGATCGCACCATGGAGTACTAGCACTACTGGAAGAGATTGACGAGTTGGGGGAGGACAGCTAGCTGTAGCACGGACTCCCAAGAACTTACTACTAGAAGAGATCGCGCATGTTGTAGCTGGCTATTGCGACCTTTGAACGCGGAGCAGCCGCGTGCACCCGGAAGCGGCGCGGGCGACGCTCTCTCGGCCGAAGCGCCGCTTCAATGCCGGCGCCAGTGAGAGGTCGCGTCCGCTCTGGCCGGGCATGAATGCGGCACTGACCGTTTCGGGCGGGAAGCACGCGCGGGTGATGAAGAGGGTTCGGGTTGGTCAGGACCGGCCGTGGCAGCGGTCCGGACGTGCGCAAACAAGAGATGTTGTACGTTAATATTGCTGCGTATATAATTAACAACGTAAATAATGTGCCAGTTGGACAAATATGATTGGAGATGGAGATGGAAATGGAATTTTACGTAAACACGGATATGCATGTCTATGTCTATGTGTGTGTGCGCGACGACTCTCGCGACCTGGAAGCGGGGGCGTGTTTTTGATCGAGTTTTCTTTCTTGGTACGTTAGAAAATCAGTTTGTCTAATTCACATCTAGATGTTATTTAAGGATATCACATCTAAGCTCCCACAAGTATATAATGTAGCAACAAGAAACAAAAAAACTAGGAAAAGACCACAAACAGAGTGGACATCAACTTATATGTGACATAACTATGTCACATCTAGATGTGTCCTAGACAGACCCTTAAAAAATTGTCCGCCAGTTTTCGTTTCTTTTTTCCGGGAACGCGCGTATTCTATTTAAAACCACTGCTATGGAGAGATTTTTTACTCCATTATAGCCTCTTGTTTGATAGAGTTTCTCGCGTCTCGCTCTCTCACCCTCTCCATATCAAAACAAGATGACAGTGTCCACTCTATCTCTCTCCTCACCGGTGGTCACAGATCCGGCCGAATCCCGTCCGCTGCGGGAGGTGAGGAGGTGCAGCGTTGACGTTGTCGCCGTCGGCGACGGAGGAAGCCGATGCGCACCGTCCTCTCGGAGCCGGCGCTGGCGCGGACGAAGATCCTCCGCGCCCTTGTTCGCTGCCGTCGTGTGGGCAGATCCCGCCCGCCCGCCTAAACGACATCTCGCCCACCTGAGGTATAACTTCTTGTACTGGTCCAGCTCCCCAGGTCGCTGCGTGCGGGTTTTCTTCTATGCGACTACTCCCCAGCTCCCCATGCATAGTAGCTAGGGTTCGTCGGCTGGTCCAACATCACCTACTAGTACTATTATAGAGGAAATGCCACTCAAAAAGTTGTCCTGATTTATGCCTCGGTGGAGGTATACATGTTGTTTCGACAAAAAGTACATGGTGGTTGTGCGGTCATTGTCCATATGGTGGTAGTACTATCACTGGTTAAATGAAGAAATGCTTTTTTTCTCGGGTATCCTGGTTTAGTTCCCATCAAGATAATTATGATGCTTCTGTTTGTTGGTGTACTTTTCATTAATTCTTATTGACAATTGAGATGTCGTTGCTAACCCTTTTTTATATTTTTGGAAACAGCGATGCGTGTCTCCATACCCGGGCATGTCTTCCTCAATTTTAGTGGAACTGCACAAAATTGGATGGCCATTGTTGTTCCGCCTCACTGTCCTCTGCCACGTGGTTCTTCCTTCCTCGAGCTTGATTACTGAGAAGAAACAGACCACAGTGAGGATTTGTCGAACTTCTTAGGTGCCTCACCCAAACTTGATGCCAAATGGATGATGCATCACCACGATGACCTATCGATGCTCATGGTTGCGCCTCATGGTTGCGTCGGCTGGTGAAGCTGATCGATTTTCGACGAAAAACAAGCTGTCTTCCATCAGTGCTCTTTGCTTGTTACGCACAAAGATGATATCCTTCGTCAGTTCACCTTGGTTGCGTTGGAGACGCAGTCGTCTTTCACGTTGGTGCAATTTTATCACACAATTGGCTATGAACCAAATGTTTCCTCGAAGAAGGATCGACGTTGGTACTAAGAGCATAAGTTTTGTATTGATTTCTAAGCCTTCTCACAACTTTGTCTCCAGCTCCCCTGTAATTTTATTTGTCCAGCTATTAACTTTGATTTAAAAAATGGTGTGGACTAAAAACCCGGATGGACGTAGTAGCCCTCCATTTTTATTTACTCCGCATATTAGATTTGACTGAAGTCAAACTTTGTAATACTCTCAAACCTTTCCGATAATTGAAATTAAATTTCTTTATTTGTACACACTCTCACACGTTTCCGATAATTTGGCGCATGTGTGGTTGTTCACTTAAGGGAGGGTAGTGTACCACACGTGAAGGACAGGAAGTGCGACCAGGACGCGTGGGCGTGGATCGTTAGTTCATCGGAAGTAGTACTAGTTTTCTTCACTGTACATTAAATAAAGAGTTTCGTTTCGTACTTACACAATTTAAAACGATTGTTATGGAGAGAATAAGAAAACCACTCCACTATATTTTAGTCGTATACACGAGAGTACTATATGGACGCAGCTTCATTGACTTAGTGCACCTGCCTTTGGATTTACGACAGGTGGGCCCAAAATGTGGCTGGCTCACCTGTCATACAGCCAAAAGCAGGTGCAGTGAAGGCACCGGAGCTCAGTCCGTACTACAGTAGTATATATATAAGCGGGAGCCTCAGCGCTTGTTCGCTAGGGTTTGCACTCTCCACACGCTCGCCGCACTACATATATGTTACACGCTGGAGGCTCAGCGTTCATTTGCTAGGGTTTGCTATATTCACAGTCTCTCACCCTCTCTTCACCAGATCTAAACAAGACTGCGTTGGCCTCTTGTCTCTCTCTCCCCCCTCACAGCTGGTGAAGGAGGCGTCCGTATCCCGTCGCACCGGGAAGGGGAGGAGGTGCAGCGTTCACTCTATCGCCTTCGGCGAGGGAGGCAATCCACTGCCGGCTGCGCTGTTCTCTTTCACCCAGCGCCTGTGCGGGAGGGCCACCGACCCCTTCTTCCTCGCTGCCGTACGTAGTGTGGGCAGATCCGGCCTCCCGCCGCACGCCTTGCCACATCCCGACGACCCTAAGGTATAAGTTTCTTTGAAACCGTCGTTGCTCTAGCTGCATGTGGATCTTTTTCGATCTGTAGTCGAATCTAGGTCTTGGTTCAAAGAGGAAAGAAGGGTGCGGTGGGCTGGAGCAAGAATCTAGGACGTGGTTCAATGAGGAAAGGAGGGGCGGAAAGTAGTATAGACTGGCTATCCAGCCGCTTTGTAGGTCGAAAAGGGAAAAAGGGGGTAACCCAGTACACACATCTGTAAGGAACCGATCTCTTTGTTGAAAAGGGAAAGAAACTGGGGGGTCGGGTAGTTTGTGCACGACTAGATTTGCTGCCCTCACATAGGAAGAAGGTTCAAAGAGAACAAATATGGGACCAGCGCATATATGCTGCTTGGCTACATACTCTGCATCACCCATTTATACGTGTGGACGCACATGGTGCTGGCATGTCCCATGCAGCTATTTTGCTGTTGTTAATCTCAGAATTAACTACTGATCTGTTTTAAAAGAATTTCTCTGTTAATATGAATCAATGCAACCGTTTTAGAAATGCTACTGTCCTATACTTTGTTTTCCATCAAGATAAGGTAGATGCTTCTTTTTGTGGCCGCATGTTTCATCCTCCTTTATTGGCCAGTAATTGTTTTCTTTTTTGCCTCTTAAAACAGGGATATCTATTCAACTTGTTGCTATAGAAAACTTAAATGTCACACCGGCAACTTTGCTTGATTTCAGTGCAACTGCACAAAACTTGATTGGATTTCCTATTCGTGTTGGTAGATTCGTATTTTATGTTGGTCGTCTCATGAAAGGTCAGTACAGGCCTTCATCCACATGATTGTGCAGTGTGCTTTGAGATGCTGTGCTACTTGTATTGGTACTGTTTTAAATAAATGATGAATTGAAGCTATTGTATTGCTGTCTTTTCCCATTAAGTAGTGAACAAAAATGGGACCAACCCAGACATGATGCTTGTTGCTTTGTTACAACAAATTCAGCATCACCCCCTTTATAAGCCAGTAATTGATGCCACTCTCAGAATTAACTACTGAATCTTATTTCAAAACTGCAACACTTGTTAGGGATTGGCGGGATTACCATTTTTGTGGCCGCATGTTTCATCCTCCTTTATTAGCCAGTAATTGATTCCTTTTTTGCCTCTGTTTATACAGGGATATCTATTCAACTTGTTGCTATTGTGACATTTTGCTTCGCTACGCGAAACACTTTGCTTGATTTCAGTGCAACTGCACAAAACGAGATTGGATTTCCTATTCGTGTTGGCAGATTCGTACGTGATCTTGTGTGCGTCATGACAGGTTGGTACTTGCCTTCATCCACATGATCGTGCAGTGTGTTTTGAGATGTTGTGCTACTTGTATTGGTACTGTTTTAAATAAATGATGAATTGAAGCTATTGTATTGCTGTCTTTTCCCATTAAGTAGTGAACAAAAATGGGACCAACCCAGACATGATGCTTGTTGCTTTGTTACAACAAATTCAGCATCACCCCCTTTATAAGCCAGTAATTGATGCCACTCTCAGAATTAACTACTGAATCTTATTTCAAAACTGCAACACTTGTTAGGGATTGGCGGGATTACCATTTTTGTGGCCGCATGTTTCATCCTCCTTTATTAGCCAGTAATTGATTCCTTTTTTGCCTCTGTTTATACAGGGATATCTATTCAACTTGTTGCTATTGCGACATTTTGCTTCGCTACGCGAAACACTTTGCTTGATTTCAGTGCAACTGCACAAAACGAGATTGGATTTCCTATTCGTGTTGGCAGATTCGTATTTTATCGTTGTCGGTCTCATGAAAGGTCAGTACAGGCCTTCATCCACATGATTGTGCAGTGTGCTTTGAGATGTTGTGCTACTTGTATTGGTACTGTTTTAAATAAATGTTGAATTGAAGCTATTGTATTGCTGTCTTTTCCCATTAAGTAGTGAACAAAAATGGAACCAACCCAGACATGATGCTTGTTGCTTTGTTACAACAAACTCTGCATCACCCCCTTTATAAGTAGATGGAAGCACATACTGTTGTTGCGCCCACTCTACCCTGGAACTGAATCTTAGTTCAAAACTGCAAACACTTGTTAGGGATCGGCAGGAGTACCATTTCTGTTAGGGATCGGCCGGAGTACATGTTTAAGAAATGTATTGTTCAGATAATGTCTCTGTTATTATATATCAGTTACAGACTTACAGTGTTTTACAAATGGTACTATCCTGCTTTGTAGTTCTTTCTACATGTTTAACCAAGGTATTGTTAAGATAATGTCTCTGTTAAAATGAATCAGTCGCATTGTTTTAGGAATGATACTTTTCTGCTTTTTCGTTCTTTATACATCTTGAAACAAGGCATTGTTAAGATAATGTCTCAGTTAATATGAATGAATCACACTGATTGAGAATTGCTACTCTCCTGCTTTGTTTCCCATTAAGATAAGGTAGATCAGTAGATGTTTTTCTTCTGGGAGTACAAGTCATCAACCGTTATTTCTCAGTAATTGTTTCCCTTATACCTTTTGTTGCTTACAGGGATATCAAAATTAAAGCTCGGTTTTATTCCGACTTCGATTTTAGTTCAACTGCACAAAAGGAGCCAATGTGTCCAAGGCAAACTGCTGCATTACTGGGTCCAGTTGGTCGTTCCACTTTGCAGAAAGAAGCAGTCATTGTTTGCGCTACATTACAGAAGGAATGACCGAGAAGCTTTACAGAGTATTAGGCCTTCCACTATGTAGGCCAAAAGAGGTGCCAATTTCACCTTTTCTTAGTTTGGCACCGAATCCCTCCATTGCTACAGCCGGTGCCATAAATATTAGACACCGGTGACATGACTAGTCTGCAGAGACCATTGGCAATTTAACAACACGTGGAGTGCCCTGGGCAAGAAGTGCCCAAACAAGTACAAGAAGCGACAGGACTCCACGATCATAGGCATTACATATTTTGAATGGGAAAAGCTTGTCAAAGTTTAATCATTGATGTTAGCAAGAAGCGACAGGACTCCACGATCATAGGCATTACATATTTTGAATGGGAAAAGCTTGTCAAAGTTTAATCATTGATGTTAGCAAGAAGACGTTAGTTTAATATATTGGAATTGGAAAACCTTGTCAAAATTTGCTCATTGATGTTAGCCAGAAGACATGCATTTGATATTTTTGAGTGGGACGCCCTTGCTGTGAGCAGCGTCGAGTGTTTTTTCCTATTCCTGTGTTCAGTTTAGAAGTAAATAGTTACTCTGCTGAGATATTCCTGTGTTAAGAGTTTGTTCTGAATATTGTCTATGTAATGCCAGGCCTTGTGTTTGATTGCAAAGTTGAGCTTGGAATGTTGTGGCATGCGGCATCACGAGCTGTTCACCGTGCCTCCTGAGAATAATGCTTCGTATTGTTTTGCATGTCGATCTAATGCCAGTGATTTGCTTGTTAAGAAGATCATCCTCTTCTGTTGTTTCCGTGCTTAAGAAGTTCATCGTCTGATGTTTCATTCATAGCCTATACGACAAGTCGGGTAGGTTAGACGTGAAACCATATGATCTTCCGACCAACTCATGATATTAGGCCGTGATTGGATCGTCGTTTTCCAACCAAAACCGCTTGTAAAACTGACGCTTGTAAATTAAAGCAGATGGTCTCGGGCGAAGGCGCTTGGTTGGTCGATTTCGACTAGTAAAATATCGGAAGTACTTGACACACGATAAAAACGCTGAACGACACTCGGACGATTGCTAATCCAGCCGTTAGCTGTTGTTTCAGCCTTGCCCATGGATGGCATGATACGCACGTCGTGCATGTATCGTCTGGTAATGTCGTCCATATAGCAGTGCTCGTAAAATATACACTGGTCTCTCAAATTACACGCGTAACCCGCCGGTTTTACTTACAGACCTCGGGCCCTCGGTTTCATTACGCCTGTATTTTACGCGTTGTTTTCGATGACGAGTAAATTACACTTGTATGTTAATACAGGTTTGAAATAAACCAGAGCTCCCAAGCGCGGCCTTACCGTTTCATGCCGTCTCAGTTTCTCGAAGGTGCTCATAGGTGTCCGATGATCCTGGCTTCCTGAATGAGTAGCGGGCGCTGTATCAGACCATCCGTAGGGCCCGCGAGGCCCTCTCCGTTGTCCTTCGAGTTGTTGCGCTCGCCGTGGCGCCGAGCATTGTTAACATCGTCAACGAACATGAGGATTCAGGAGATGACTTTATTTTGACTGGATGACACTAGGGACCCACTAGGGCCATAGCCGTACGTACGCAAGTGCCTCCTTATTATGTACAACTATATTTTTTTGCTTTCTCCTGGTTTCCTGACATCACGGTCCCACACCATTGTCAACCTATGTAGTCAATATAAACGAGAGAATTGCACAAGGTGCGGCCGACAGCTGGGACCAAGCAGCTCGAGCAGTATTTGTGTTTTTGAGGCGTGAGCACTGCAGAGTTTTTCTTGGCGATGATTTCGTTGTTGTTCAGAGGAGAGCAGGGTATTAACTGGGCGGGCTGTGGCCCGTCTAGCCCAGGCCAGATATCCAGCCCAGATACTAATTTTTTCAAGATGAAAATGGCTAGCCCAGCTATACGTCTTTTTGAGGAATACCCAGGCAAGGTCAACTTGTTATTCTCCGCCCCGCTGGGCTGCAAATCTTTCCTAGGAGGGATGCATTAGGCTTAACAGGAAAATGGGCTTTAAAAAATAATAAATGGGATGTAATTATAAAAACTGGGCAGTAACTATAAAAAATGCACCAAACACGAAATTAGTTTATAAAATATTATTTATGGATTTTGAAAATCTTAAATTTTCATTGTTGCGCGCGCAATGTTTCGTTGGATTTTTACGTAATACAAATTTATATTTAATCTGACTAGAAATTTCGGGATAAAAATATTTCGGAGCCCATCAAAATGTGGGAAATTTTATTGAATTCTGTCTTCAACGGTTGGTTGAAATTATTAATCATTGTCCTAGCTAGAAAATGGGTTGTACTTTTAACAAACTGTAAATGGGCTGTTGTAAATTCCATTAGAATTCCAAAATGGGTTGTACATTCTTACAAAACGCAAATGGGCTATAAGTTCTCTGCCACACACTTGTGGGCCTACTAAGTGACGCGTCCCCTAAAAAAATAAGTTGACGCGTATGCAAGGCTTTGCCAACTTATTATAGTCAACACACGGTTCTAGCAGCAGTGGCCGTTGGATGTCTATCCAACGGATGTCGTGCTTCTTCTTCAATCTCGGATATTCTTAGCTTCGGCCGCCCAAAAAATGATTCCTCCCCCTGACATCTGGGGCGCACCGTTTCGGAGGCTGACCTGTGGGCCTACTAAGTTGGAGCGTACCAAGGGCTTTGTCAACTTAGTCAATAATAAACGTTTCTAGCTTCAGTGACCGTACGATGTCCATCCAACGGCCGTAGTGCTTCTTCAACCTCTGGTCTTCTTGGTCCAGCCGCCCAAAGCAGCGCCGGTCGTGCCGCCTGCTCCTGCCTCCCGTGGCCGGCTGTGCTGCCGCGGAGGCCTCACCGCCCCCATACTACTCCCACCGCTGGCCAGGCCATCCCTCCACTCACCCACACCCCCTGTTATTCTGCGGCGACGGCAGCCTCACACCGCAGCCGAACCAGTGAACCCTCGTACTCCTCTCCGCGCGGGCTTCCACTGCTGCGTCTTCCCCGGCTCCGCGTCGTCCCCTTCCTAGGCCTCGCCGTCGTCCAGACCACCGCCCTGGTGCTCTCGGCGCGGCGTGGTCAACGTGGTCAACGACCGACTTCCATCGGAAGAGTACTGTACGTGGAGAGGCTGACAGCTGGGTCCAGGCGGCCGCAAGGAAGTGCCTCCTTATTACGCGCAAAATAATTATTCCTCCACCTTACAGCAGGGACCCACCGGACGGGCCACCTTATTTCGCGAAAAAAACGTTTCCCCCCTGACTGCTCGGACCCACCGGACGGGCCAGCGTATTTCGCGAAAAAAACGTTCCCCCCGCTGTCAACTCGGACCCACCGGAAGTGCCTCCTTATTACGCACAAAAAATGAATACTCCCCATGCTAGTTGGGACCCACCATGGTGGGAGGCTGACTTGTGGGCCTACTAAGTTGACTGGGACGGGGGCCTTTGTCAACTTTAGTCAATATGAACGATTCTAGCTCCAGTGACCGTACGATGTCCATCCAACGGCCGTAGTGCTTCTTCAACCTCTGGTCTTCTTGCTCCAGCCGCCCAAAGCAGCGCCGGTCGTGCCGCATGCTCCTGCCTCCCGTGGCCGGCTGTGCTGCCGCGGAGGCCTCACCGCCCCCTACTATTCCCACCGCTGGCCAGGCCCTGCGGCGACGGCAGCCTCACACCGCAGCCGAACCAGTGAACCCTCGTACTCCTCTCCGCGCGGGCTTCCACTGCCGCGTCTTCCCCGGCTCCCCGTCGTCCCCTTCCTAGGCCTCGCCGTCGTCCACCGCCCTGGTGCTCTCGGCGCGGCGTGGTCAACGTGGTCAAGGAACGACTTCCATCGGACGTGGACTGTACGTGGAGAGGCTGAAAGCTGGGTCCACGGCCGCAGCAAGGAAGTGCCTCCTTATTACGTGCAAAATAATTATTCCTCCACCTGACAGCGGGGACCCACCGGACGGGCCACCATATTTCGCGAAAAAAATGTTTCCCCCCTGACTGCTGGGACCCACCAGCTACACCTTCGCACGCAAGGAAGTGCGTCCGGGCAAAAAAACAAAAAGATTCGCCCCCCTGACTGCTGGGACCCACCAGCTACATCTTCGCACGCAAGGAAGTGCCTGACAGTCGGGACCCACCTGGTCGAAGCGTACGTAGCGTTGTCATTCTGGTCGCGAACGTGTACGTACATATATACTGGTCGATGTATAGGCGCGCACGTGTCGTAGTAGAGGTGCACACGTAGCATGTACACGTACGTACAGCGGTCAGGGTGCAAGAAAGAAAATACGGCCACGTATGTGTACATACGGGCGGGGTCTCGAACGCCTACTCGCGCATACGTACGGCGAGGGCTCGTGTACATGGCTGGGTCGGAACGGAGAAACAGTCGTCGTCATGTTCATGGGGAGGCAACGGAATGCGTCGTGTTCATGGGGAGGCAACGGAATGCGTCGTGTTCATGGGGAGGCAACGGAATGCGTCGTGTTCATCGGGAGGGCTTGGACGGAACAGGCGATGGAAACGAGGCCTGGCGTACCGCAGAACGGAGGAAACGGCCTTGTGTTCGACCGCCACGTTCGAAACGGGATCCTGTTCATCGGGAGGGGTGTGGCGTACCGCAAAACGGAGGAAACGGACCTCCTACGGTCGAAATGGGGGTCCTATTGATCGGGAGGGGTGTGGCGTACCGCAAAACGGAGGAAACGGACCTCCTATGGTCGAAACAGGGGTCCTATTGATCGGGAGGGGTGTGGCGTACCACAAAACGGAGGAAACGAACTTGTGTTGGAGCTCTACGGTCGAAACGGGGGTCCTGTTCATCGGGAGGGGTGTGGCTACCGCAAAACGGGACTCCACGGGATACTGTTCATCTCCACCGTCGACCTCCTCCAGCCTCCACGGGCTCCTGTTCATCAGCCTCCACCGCGCGCTAATCCACCGGCTACTGTTCAAACCACCCCTCCACCGTCTACTGTTTATCCAGCCCTCCACACCACGGGGTCCTGTTCACCACCCCTCCACGGGCACCCCTCCACCGTCTACTATTCATCCAGCCCTCCACACCACGGGGTCCTGTTCAACCACCCCTCCATGGGCACCCCTCCACCATCTACTGTTCATCCAGCCCTCCACACCACGGGGTCCTGTTCATCCACCCCTCCACGGGCACCCCTCCACCGTCTACTGTTCATCCAGCCCTCCACCACACCACGGGGTCCTGTTCATCCAGAGGCAACGCCACCGCTCACTGTTCATACACCCCCCCCCGCAACGCTCACTGTTCATCCCATCGATCGGCTTCGGTTAGCAGCAGTAGCGAAGGAATCGCTCGATCGGGTTCAGTTAACAGCCATCGATCGATCGCTCGGGTTCAGTAACGCGTAGCCTGCAGTGCAATCGCTCGGGTTCAGTTAGAGCCCAACGCCTCCCTCGGGTTCAGTTAGAGCCAACGCCTCGCACACATGCGCGTACGTGTACGAGAGAAACGCGCATCGCTCGGCCCCGACCTCCCATCGTAACCGGGAACTCCCCGAAATTTTCCTCCCCCTTGCTTCTACCACGGTTTTTTACGTCACGAACGGCCCAAAGAATGTCATGCAGCTGCGTCTCCGGCCCGCCCAGGATGAAAAGCCCATTTTCTGTCATGATTTTTTGTCATAGAAGTAGGAGCCCACCACATCTATGATGATACCGGGTTTTGTCACAATTATCGTCATAGAAGTGTCATATGTATGACAGAAAAAATTTCGTTTGGCCCAAAATGTCACGGATGTGTCTTTTTTTGTAGTGTCAACCATCCTCCATCACCAATTTCATGATGCTCATCGCCGTGCGTGAGTAATTCCATCGTAGGCTTGCTGGACGGTGATGGGTTGGATGGGATCTATCATGTAATCGAGTTAGTTTTGTTAGGGTTTGATCCCTAGTGTCCACTATGTTCTGAGATTGATATTGCTATGACTTTGCTATGCTTAATGCTTGTCACTAGGGCCCGAGTGCCATGATTTCAGATCTGAACCTATTATGTTTTCATCAATATATGAGTGTTCTTGATCCTATCTTGCAAGTCTATAGTCATCTATTATGTGTTATGATCCGTTAACCCCGAAGTGACAATAATCGGGATACTTACTGGTGATGACCATAGTTTGAGGAGTTCATGCATTCACTATGTGTTAATGATTTGTTCCGGTTTTCTATTAAAAGGAGATGTTAATATCCCTTAGTTTCCGTAAGGACCCCGCTGCCACAGGGGTAGGACAAAAGATGTCATGCAAGTTCTTTTCCATAAGCACGTACGACTATGTTCAGAATTGACAACTCAGCGGCTAATACTTGAGAATATTCTTTGGCTCCCCTTGTGTCGAATCAATAAATTTGGGTTGAATACTTTACCCTCGAAAACTGTTGCAATCCCGTATACTTGTGGGTTATCAGCATGCTCATCTAAAGAATTGCCCTCAACTAAGCTAGTTGGGGTTTCAGCACGAGCACATAGGGATCGAAGATAATCCAAGTAAAAAGCTTTAGGAGTGTGATAGATTTTGAATGGTTCTTCAACCATTGGTGTAGTAGCTACAACTAACTTTTTTGGTATTTTGCGTTTCCTACCCATAACTAAAGATAGAGAACAACTTAGAACAGAAAATAAAAATTACTTAGTGATAAAGCAAGCAAGCACACACGAGAATATTCACCCCACGCTATAACTCCCTTGCAACGGCGCCAGAAAAAAGATCTTGATAACCCACAAGTATAGGGGATCAATTGTAGCCTCTTTCGATAAGTAAGAGTGTCGAACCCAATGAGGAGCTAAAGGTAGAACAAATATTCCCTCAAGTTTTATCGACCACCGATACAACTCTACACACGCTTAACGTTCGTTTTACCTAGAATAAGTATGAAACTAGAAGTACTTTGTAGGTGTTGTTGGATATGTTTGCAAGATAATAAAGAGCACGTAAATAAAAAGTAGGGGATGTTTAGATGAAGACACAACTAAGTTAGTTTTAGTAGAGAGCTTGTTGTCGCACAAAAAAGTTATTTGTCCCTAGGCAATCGATAACTAGACTGGTAATCAGTATTGCAATTTTATTTGAGGGAGAGGCATAAGCTAACACACTTTCTCTTCTTGGATCATATGCACTTATGATTGGAACTCTAGCAAGTATCCGCAACTACTAAAGATCATTGAGGTAAAACCCAACCATAACATTAAAGTATCAAGTCATCTTTATTCGCATACGCAAACAACCTACTTACTCGGGTCTGTAATTCTGTCACTCACGCCACCCACCATAGGCAAATCATGAACATATTGCAAACCCTACAGTAGGGATCCCTCACGCTTGCGCGACACGGAGAGCACCATAGGACAGCACCAATAATAAAACATGCAACTCAAACCAATCACGATCATCAATTAACCCATAGGACAAAACGGATCTACTCAAACATCATAGGATAGCCATACATCGTTGGAAGATAATATATAGCATTGAGCACCATGTTTAAGTAGATATTACAGTGGGTAAAAGAGGGGTTACACCGCTACATAGAGGGGGGAGAGTTGGTGATGACGGCGGTGAAGTTGTTGGTGTAAATCATTGTCGCGATGATGGCCCCGTCGGCGTTCCAGCGCCACCGGGAGAGAGGGAGAGAGAGTCCCCCTTCTTCTTCTTCCTTGACCTTCTCCTTAGATGGGATAAGGGTTCTGGTGCTTGGTCTCCATGGCATGGGAGGGACGAGAGCCCCTCCGAGATTGGATCTGTCTCTCTGTCTCTCTTTGTTACTGCGCTCCCAGATCTGGCCTTTCACCGTTTCTTATATTCTCGGAGATCCATAACTCCGATTGGATTGAAATTTAAACACGATTTTTATCCGGATATTAGCTTTCTTGCGGCGAAAGAAGGGCACCAACCGCCTTACGGGGTGTCCACGAGGGTCAGGGGCGCGCCCCTGCCTCGTGGCCCCCTCGGGCATCGTCTCACGTTGATTCCACTTCCAAAAATTCACATATATTTCAAAAAAATCTCCGTCAGTTTTTATCCCGTTTGGACTTCGTTTGATATAGATTTTCTGCGAAACAAAAAACATGCAATAAGCAGGAACTGGCACTGGGCACAGGATCAATATGTTAGTTTCAAAAATAGTATAAAAAGTTGCCAAAAATATATGAAAGTTCTATAATACTGACATGGAACAATTAAAAATTATAGATACGACGGAGACGTATCACTCCCGAAGGGCGGCGCGGTGCTCGCTCTGCAGGCCACCGTGATGCGCCGTGGCCTCGCCATCGGCATGGCCGTGCACCACACCGCCTGCGACGGGGGCACCTCCACGGGCTTCCTGCACACCTGGGCGGCGGCCAGCACCAGCGCCGTCAGGCCACCACGCCCTGTCATCAACAGAACTCTTGTAAAGGACCCAACGGGTCTCTACGACGTCTTCGTCAAAGCCAAGCCGACCGCCGGCGAGATGGATCGCGTCAAGACGTGGGAGCACCGACTCCTCGCCACGTTCACGCTCTCCAAAGACGACATACAACGCGTCAAGGACGGGATAGCAAGTGAGGCGCGGCGCCGCCCCGATGTTCCTCGCTGGTGGCCACCTTCGGCTTCATGTGGTCATGCCACCAGCGAGCCAAAGATGCAGGAAGCACCGGCGGCGACCCGACATACTTGCTCTTCCCCGTCGACCACCGCTCACGTATGAAGCCCCCCGTCCCGGATGAGTACCTCGGCAACTGCGTCGGCATCGCCACGCATGCCGCGCCCATGGACCAGCTCGCAGCAGCCGGCGCCGGCGGCCTCTTCGTCGCGTGCACTGCGATAGCTGCGGCGATCAAGGAAGCGGTGCGCGGCATTGGGTCACCTAAGACGATTGCGTTGTGGATGCACCTGGTCAGGGAGGCTGGCGTCGCCGGCATGTGGACCGTGGCCGGGTCGCCGAGGTTCCGCGTGTACGAGGTGGACTTTGGGTTCGGGCGGCCGGCCAAGATGAAGAACGTGTCCGTGGCGAGAACCGGCGCGATGGCGGTGGCAGAGGGCCGGAGCAGCCGCGGCGGCATCGAGGTGGGCATCTCTCTGCCGGCTGCTGGCATGCAGAGCTTCCAAAAGTGCTTCCAAGATGCCATTGACTGGCTTCACCAGTAAACAAGTGATGCATATCTTTTTTTTGGTAAATCAAGCGATATTATATATATCTTTTTGCATTCATATTATATACAATTTGCAATTATGCATACCCTTAAGGCTGTAAGATAAGTACGAAGTTCATCATGTAATACGTACGGTGTTTTGAGGTTGATACGTACACTTGACTTGAGGTTGAGGTCTTCTGAGGAGCGATATAGCATTGCGCTGGTTGTGTTGGTTTAGATACGTGAAGTGGTGGCCATGCAATGCAACTCACATGACGCATATGCCAGTGATGTATTTTGGTTTAATTTCATTTTGGAGATATATAATGTCTACAAATTTCTCTGCGGCACGTAACAGCTGTCCAAGTCGTGACCGTTCACACAATTAGTGAACGCTCTCCACAACACGGCGATGAAGTTCCAAGATGCACCAAAAAGATCAAGGTCACCAGCCAGTCGTGAAACACGTACGTAGTACAGAATTTCCTTCTCCTATTCGTAGATAAAAATGGCCAATAGACGACGACGCACCAGTACCATACGGATCACTTTCGGAGGCTACACGCGCATGCATGCATGCCGAAGATAGTCATCACTCCATGTGCACTGTTGGCCACGGAACGGCAACCCAAAATTAAGAGGCTCGATGGAAACCTTTCCGCTTGTGGACTTGTGGTCACTAGCTTGCACCGTTTATTCTTCTTCTTCTATACAAAGCGACACGACAAGCCTTCTTTCGTGCACTGAGTCTTCGCATCCGATCTGAATTCTGTGCATGTACGTAACCTCGCATGTCCTTAGCCATTTGCAGGTTAGCCGCGAGACAGTTCTAGTGCTCTAAGCTTAGCTAGCAGACGTGCATTCTACAACCCTTCCATTGCTAGTCTGGCCAAGTTTGTGCACACGTCCACACAGATGTCACCATCTTATTCGTTATTGTTTGTCTTTATCCAAGTCACACTATTATAGATGCGTTGAAGACGTATTAGCGGTCATGCCGGACGCAGACTTGGCAGAGCAGGAGGCGCTGCTTGAGTCATAACGCTCCACCCATGAGGCGAACAGTACCGGCAACGGGTGTCAGAGGTGGTTGCCGCCGGCAAGGAGAGCGACGCCGACATAGGCGAGAGGGTGTTCGGCGAGACCGATGAGGAGGAGGAGGACAACGCCGAGGCCGCGCCAGGCCGCCACCATGAAGAAGCCGACACGTCTGCGGGCGCTGCCGGCATCGAGGAAGAGTAGTGCATGGTGGGACGCCGCCGCTCTGGTCCCAGGAAGGCCACCACTCCTCCCCTCCCATCGACGCCAAGTTTGGTGGGTTGGGCATCTTCAATCGATTAGTCGCTTGGCGGCGATGTGGAGGCGGACAGCTTCACTTCCCGGGTCTTGGGAGAAGGAGGTCACGGAGGCGGAGCTAGAAAAGGCGAAGCTTCAATTCTCTTGGTTCATGGCCAAACACCGGGAACGGGCACCAGTGGCCATTTATACCTCGTCGGACGAGATCCGCTTAGTTGACGTAAATGTAATGAAATCCGTCTTGTTTAAATGAAATCCGGACGTGTTTATATGAAATCCGTCATGTTTGATTGAATTTCATATAGTTAGTTTGAGTTATTGTGAAAATGTATGCAGCTATTATTGGATGGCTGCTTTCCACATCCATGTCCGCGGACTGGGCCGCCTATCCATGAACGGAGGCGGAAAGAAATTTTCGGATTGCAGTTGAAAATGCCCAAATGGACTACAAATGATGTCAGATAGTTGTGTGATGTTGAATAGGCCACGTCCTATTGTCAAGACGGCAGGGTGTGGTGCTAAAGGACTGCAAATGATGTCAGTTATAAATTGAATTATTAATGGAACGAATGAGAAGGCTAAATAACATCAACATTGACAGAAGCATTCAGAGTGCAAAGAGAGTCAGATTTCCAATCAAAATGGTAATGCATTTCTTACCGGACGGGGAAGGTACAATGAATCCAACTTGGATAAAGACAAATAATAACGAATAAGATGGTGACACCTGTGTGGACGTGCGCATAAACTTGGCCAGACACGGCATGGAAGGGTTGTAGAATGCACGTCTGCTAGCTAAGCTTAGAGCACTAGAACTGTCTCGCGGCTAACCTGCAAATGGCTAAGGACATGTGAGGTTACGTACATGCACTGATTTCAGATCAGATGCGAAGACTCAGTGCACGAAAGAAGGCGTGTCGTGTCGCTTTGTATAGAAGAAGAAGAAGAAACGGTCCAAAGCTAGTGAGCACAAGTCCACAAGCGGAAAGCTGAGCCTGTTAATTTTGGGTTGCCTTTCCGTGGCCAGCAGTGCACATGGGGAGATGACCCATCCTTCGCATGCATGCGCGTGTAGCCACCGAAAGTGATATGTATGGTACTGGTGCGTCGTCGTCTATTGGCCATTTTTGTCCACGAATAGAAGAAGGAAATTCTGTACGTACGTGTTCCACGACTGGCTGGTGACTTTGATCTTTTTGGTGCATCCCGAACTTCGTCGCCGTGTTGTGGAGAGCGTTCACTGATTGTGTGAACGGTCACGACTTTGGCAACTGTTACGTACCGCTGAGAAAATTGTAGACATTATGTATCTCCAAAATGAAATTGAACCAAAATACATCACTGCCCATGCGCATATGCATGGCCACCACTTCACGTATCTGAACACAACCAACGAAATGCTATACTCGAGACCTCAACCTCAAGTCAAGTGTACGTATCAATTCACACTAACACCGTACGTATCACATGATGAACTTCGTACTTATCTTACGGCCTAAGGGTATGCATAATTGCAGATAATATGGAGTAATATCACTTGATTTACCAAAGAAAAATAGATGTGCATCACTTGTTTACTGGTGATGAAGCCAGTCAATGGCATCTTGGAAGCACTTTTGGAACCTCTGCATGCCGGCCGCCGGCAGAGAGATGCCCACCTCGATGCCTCCGCGGCTGCTCCGGCCCTCTGCCGCCGCCATCGCGCCGGTTCTCGCCACGGAGACGATCTCCACCTTGGCCGGCCGCCCGAACCCAAAGTCCACCTCGTACACGCGGAACCTCGGCGACCCGGCCACCGTCCACATACCGGCAACGCCAGCCTCCCTGACCCGATGCATCCACAACGCAACCGTCTCAGGTGACCCGATGCCGCGCACCGCTTCGTCGATCGCCGCAGCTACCGCCGTGCACGCGACGAAGAGGCCACTGGCGCCGGCTGCCGCGAGCTGGTCCATGGGTGCGGCATGCGTGGCGATGCCGACGCAGTTGCCGAGGTACTCCTCCGGGACGGGGGGCTTCATCCGCGAGCGGTGGTCGACGGGGAAGAGCAAGTATGTCGGGTCGCCGCCGGTGCTTCCTGCATCGTCTTTGGCTCGCTGGTGGCATGACCACATGAAGCCGAAGGTGGCCACCAACGAGGAGCATCGCGGCGGCGCCGCGCCTCGCCGCCCGGCGAGAAGTCGGTGCTCCCACGTCTTGACGCGATCCATCTCGCCGACGGTCGGCTTGGCTTTGACGAAGACGTCGTAGAGAGCCGTTGGGTCCTTCACGAGGATTCTGTCGATGACAGGTGGTGGTGGCTCGACGGCACCGGCGCTGGCCGCCGCCGCCCAGGTGTGCAGGAAGCGCGTGGAGGCCGCCCCGTCGCAGGCGGTGTGGTGCACGGCCATGCCGATGGCGAGGCCACGGCGCATCACGGTGGCCTGCAGCGCGAGCACGGCGCCGCCCTTCGGGAGTGGCGGCGCGAGCGGCGCGATCCTGGTGATCTCCCGCGGCTGGTCGACGGCCAGCTCGTCGACGTCGACGTCACCACGGTACTCGGCGACGGTGAAGGTGACGCCGTCGCCCGGCTGGTAGTGGATCTCGTAGCGGTCAGCCGTGCCAGGCGCGAGGCGGAGGCGGCCGGCGAGCGGGTAGTAGGCGTGGAGGGCTTGGGACAGTGAGGCCTTGAGGTTGGAGAGGATGGCGGGGACGTCGGCGTCGGCGGCGAGGCGGTAGAAGAAGACGCGCTCGACCGGTGGGAGGTTGAGCCAGAAGATGTCGAAGAAGGTGAGCGGTAGGGAGCACTCCGGCGGGGCGGCGCCGGTGCTCGTCGAGGGCGCTACGAGAGTGGTCTCGCGGACGGTGAGAATCGGGCGTGGCGAGGCTTGCTGCGGTGGCGCCATTGCCGCTGTTAGGTATGTGTGCTTGGTTGGTGATGCAGAGCAGCTATATATAGCGGCTTCGTCGCGTTGTGTATATGGCGGTACGTCGCGTGAGGAGGCCTTGACGCCATCTCCGACGATAACGTGCTAGTTTGATGGCGGTGCTCAGCGGAGCTGGTAAATACAGCAGTATGATTTTTCCACTGCTAGTTTTTGTTTGAGAAAATTGTACGAGGCCCTTGTTGCCTGATGTGAGCAAAACCGAACTAGCTTAGGTAGCTAGCCATTCGAACCTGCTCTTGACTCTTTGTACAAAAAATGGGCACACAACGGTTTCGTACATGGAAGATGCTCCTACTATGTGAAAACAGTCATGCATGGTTCTGCATGCTGCTGTAAATAAAATGACGACGATGGTAAGCTAGTAAAGGAGGATTTTTTTTTCAAGAGTACGTCAATGGCGTACCTTATTTTTATAGAAGAAAAGAATGAGTCAAATACAAAGAATTTATGATGGAAGCGGACTTCCATCGAGGACGCACACCTTACCACACCCTAAAAATTACCCTATTCCTACACTCTCACAAAACATAGCAAAACCTCTACCTCCCAAGCCTGCCAACCTCCACTCTTTGATCTCCCCTAGGATGGCAAGGGCAAGGTCCGACACCGCCTTCTGTTGCTGGGTCCGGTGGAATACTCGAGCGTTGCGTTGCTTCCAGAGAGCCCAGGTTGTGGCAATGATGACCCTGTCGAAGCCACGCTTGGCGCCCTTCGAAAAAAGAGCTCTCCTAACCAACCACCAGTCCAACAGACAATCGCTCGGCTCCGGGATGGTGCCTTGCACCTTCAAAGCTTCGAAAATGTAGTGCCAAACCTCTCTAGCGTAGACGCGTTGGACAAGGATATGTTCCGCGTTATCCTCCTCTTGAAGGCACGTATAGCAGGCGGAAGGAGAGTCCTGAAGGCCATGCCTAGCCCTTCTATCAGACGTCCAGATCCGATGTTGAACTGCCAACCACACGAAAATTTTGCATTTGAGCAAAGCCCAGCTCTTCCAAATACAAGCGCCAAACGGAGCCCTCTCGCCACCCATGCAGAGCCTGAAGTAGGTGGATTTTGCAGTGTACTTGCCCGACGGGTCCGACGGCCAGGAGGAGTCATCTTCGGATGGATGGCGAATGACCGTGCTAATCGCCAGATTAAGGTGCAGGAGTTGCATGTGGGCACCGAAGTTTACATCGCCAACGATGTCAAGCAACCATCTTGCGTTCTCCAATCCCTCCTCCACTGTGCGGCGATTGATCGTTCTAGTATCCACCAAAGCATGGATGCTTGGTGCAATGTCTTTAGCCGCAAAGCCGTGGATCCATCGATCTCTCCAGAACAAGACTTTGCTACCTCCACTAGGCTATCAAAGACTTCACGAGCCTCCTTGTCCACAATCATGGGTAGGCCTTGCCAAGGTCTATCGGGATCTGTCCGTCTCAACCATTCCCACATCACTCTCAACGCCAATCCTTGCATCTGGAGGTTGCGCAATCCCAGACCACCAAGCCAGGTGGGCTTACACACCGCGGACCAAGCCACCAAGCATTGACCACCGTTCACTTTATCTTTGCCCGCCCAGAAAAAGGAGCGCATCCATTTCTCAATCTCTTCGAACACCCAATTAGGGGCCTCCAAGACCATGAAGTGGTGGATGGGCTTGGCCGCGATCACGGACTTGACCAACACAAGGCGTCCTGGGCGGTGCAGCAGCCCTCTTTGCCAAGCCGGGGCACATTTTTTAGCATGATCAATCATGGGCTGCCACTCGGCCCTCGTGAGCTGCCTAATAGCCAATTGGAGGCCCAGGTACTTGCAAGGAAAATTGCCCAGCTGACAATTCAAGATGGATTCAACCCGCTCCCGATCGGAGTTGTCATCGTGGATCATAATCGCGAGAGACTTCTGGTAATTGACCCTCAAGCCCGAGGCCACCCCAAAGGCATGTAACATAGCTCGGACGAAGGCTAGATCCGGCGCCCGAGGTTTGACGAACAAGGCAACATCATCCGCATATATCGAGACCGATTGATGTGCCGTGATGCCTGTGAAACTGCTAACAACACCCAGGCTCTCGGCCTTGATCATAATTCTAGATAGCACGTCCATGGCGATCACAAATAGTAACGGCGAGACCGGGTCCCCCTGCCTGAGCCCCTTGGCATGGATGAAACTTCTACCAGGCACCCCATTAACAATCACCCTAGTATTAGCGGTCCTGAGCAGGATCAAAATCCAAGTGCACCACTTAAGACCGAACCCTTTTTTCCTCATCACCTCAAACAGAAACGACCAGTTGAGCAAGTCAAAAGCCCTAGAGATATCAAGCTTGAGAAACACACTGGTCTCTTTGCGGGCGTGGATCTTTCTGGCCACCTGCCTATCTCCGGTTGAAAAAGTAAATAGCATAAAACTATTAGTATAATTGAGGCTTCCCTTCCAAAAAAACTACCACAATTTAGATACCTAACAAAATGCCATCACTTTTAGGGCATTTTTTCGCAAATCACTACCGATCCAAGTTAGTTGCCGCTTCGGCACGTTTATGACAGAGCGGGCCCACCCGTTAGCTAGGGCTGACGTGGCACAAATAGTCAGCTCCATTACTTTTGAGTTTTAGCCATTATGACTTTCTAGGAGGGCCCACATGTCAGCAACCGGGTGGGTCCCACCTGACAGTGAAATAACACTTCGAATGAAAAATGGCCAAAACCGGGGTTTGAACCGGTGACCTGTAGTTAAACAGACGAGGGTCGACGTCAGCATTAGCATAAACTGCCTTCTTGGCCGCATCACTATTTTCATCCATGCCAATGCCACAGTCGAAGAAATAACTCCTTTCTTAATAACAAAGCAGAAGTTCCTTCTATTATGGTTTCTCTGTTTATGCAAAGCCTCTATTTTAGATATTTATTTACATAACTGCTACTATCGATCCATGATTGTGATTGCATATGTTTGCATTTATTTACATATATGCTATAAGTTGCTACTATTGATCAAAATATGGATGGCGAATGGAGGCGGCCTGACCGGGGCGAATATTTTTTTACTTTATTTTTGCGAGAAAACTTTCAATCTATTCTTCTTCAATCATGACAATACAATGAACACCAAAAATAATAAAAATTACATTCAGGTCCGTAGATCACCTAGCGACGACTACAAGCACTGAAGCGACTGAAGGCGTGCCGCCATCATCGCTCCTCCCTCATCGGAGCCGAGCAAAACTTGTTGTAGTGACAGTCGGAAAGTCGTCGTGCATTTGATGCATCAGGTTAAATGGCCGCCCCCTATCCGCTGTCCACGGACATTTCGGATGTGTCCTTGGATGTTTTACGTGTACATTTTGATGGATGACGTTGAAGATGCCCTTATCTTTCACATGCATGCAGGTGTGGTTTTCGAATGAGGAAGAAAAAGGGGTGGCACCGCTAGAGAAAGAAGGAGGGGGTGCGGATATTCGATTGAAACTGAAAAACGATCGGTTTATTATGGAGTATGTGCTCCCAAATAAAGTTCATTGTCCAGAACTTGTCAGCCACGGCCACTAACCATTCAACTTTTGATCTTTTTCGGTGTATTTCGAACTTCATCGCAGGTGTTGCGGAGAGCATTCACCACTTGTGTGAACGGTCATGATTTGACAATTTGGGTTTGTGCCGAAGAAAATTTGGATTACATACATAAAAATAAAATTTTACCAAGAAAATTAATGTGCCAACATCACTAGCTATGGATATGCATGATGGATTCACTGACCATTCTGATATCTCAGTATCTGAACAAAACCGACTAGACGCTGCATAGCTCCTCGAGATCAAGTCTACCTATTAATTTCACCTGATATTGCACAGCAAAAAATAATCACTTGTCTACCGGTGAAGCGAGTCAATGGCATCTTGGAAGCACTTTTGGAACCTCTGCATGCCAGCCGCCGGCAGAGAGATGCCGACCTCGATGCCGCCGGCGCTGCTCCGCCCTTCTGCCACCGCCATGGCACCGGTCCTCGCCACGGACACGATCTCCACCTTGGCCGGCCGCCCGAACCCAAAGTCCACCTCGTACACGCGGAACCTCGGCGACCCGGCGACAGTCCACATCCCGGCCATGGCAGCCTCCCTAAACTTGTCCAACCACAACGCGATCGTCTCGGGTGACCTGATGCCACGCACGGCTTCGTCAATTGCTGCAGCTAGCGCCGTGCACGCGACGAAGAGGCCGCCGGCGCCGGCTTCGGCGAGCTTGTCCATGGGCGCGGCGTGCATGGCGCCGCCGACGCAGTTGCCGAGGTACCCGTCCGGGACGGGAGGCTTCATCCGCGTGCGGTGGTCGACGGGGAAGACCAGGTACGTCGGGCGGTCGCCGCCGTTGCTTCCTGCATCATCGTCTCTGGCTCGTTGGTAGCAGGACCACATGAAGCCGAAGGTGGCCACCAGCGAGGAGCATCGCGGCGGCGCCGCGCCTCGCCGCGCCGCCTCGCTGGCTACCACGTCCTTGACGCGCTGTATGTCTTCTTTGGACAGTGTGAACGTGGCGAGGAGCTTGTCGTCCAACACCTTGACGTGCTCCATCTCGTCGGCCGACGGCATGGCTTTGAGGAAGACGTCGTAGAGACCCGTGGCGTCCTTTATGAGGGTTCTGTCGATGACAGGAGGCGACGGAGCGACGGCGCCGGTGCCGGCCGCCGCCCAGGCGTGCAGGAAGCGCGTGGAGATGGCGCCGTCGCAGGCAGCGTGGTGCACGGCCATGCCAACGGCGAGGCCGCGACGCAGCACGGTGGCCTGCAGCGCGAGCACCGCGCCCCCCTTGGGAAGAGGCGGTGCGAGCGGCGCGATCTTGCAGACCTTCCTCGGCTTGTCAACCACGAGCTCGTCGAAGTCAACATGGTCGCGGTAGTACTGGGCGACGGTGAAGGTGACGCCGTCGCCCGGCTGGTAGTAGATCTCATGGCGGTCAGCCGTCCCGGGCGTGAGGCGGAGGCGGCCGGCGAGCGGGTAGTAGGCGCTGAGAGCTTTGGCCAGCGAGGTCTTGAGGTTGGAGAGGATGGCGGGGACGTCGGCGTCGGCGGCGAGGCGGTAGAAGAAGACGCGCTCGACGGGCGGGGAGGTGAGCCAAAGGACGTCGAAGAAGGTGAGCGGGAGGGAGCACTCCGGCGGGGCGGCGCCGGCGCTGGGCGAGGGAGTAACGAGGGTGGTCTCGAGGACGCTGAGAATCGGGGGTGGCGAGACTTGCACTTGCTGCGCTGGCGCCATTGCTGCTACGTATTTGGTCGTAGGAGTATGCACTTGGACTTCGAGATGAAGCAGAGGCAGAGCGGCTTAATAGAAGGCATGTAAGGCAGAGCGGCTTACATCATCTCTGACGGCAACGTACCAATTCTGAGCGTGGGAAGCGTGCGTGGGAGGTCGCCCATTGCTGCCCGATACGTGTTTCCGTAAAGTAGCTAGCGAACACGTTCTTGACTTCTTCTGGACAGATCCTGCAGCGAAGCTGCTTCCTAAGTGAAAGATATTTGAAAGGATCCTGCATGCTTCTAGATGCTGGAGTAGTCATTTATCTATTATATTTTTTGGTATATATATATATATACAAGTACCTCGGAAGGACATCTTTCGGTATTTGGGGTCAATGTTGCAGGAGGATGGGGATATTGATGAAGATGTGAACCATCGAATCAAAGCCGGATGGATGAAGTGGCGCCAAGCTTCTGGCATTCTCTGTGACAAGAGAGTGCCACAAAAGCTAAAAGGCAAGTTCTACAGGACGGCGGTTCGACCCGCAATGTTGTATGGCGCCGAGTGTTGGCCGACTAAAAGGCGACATGTTCAACAGTTAGGTGTGGCGGAGATGCGTATGTTGAGATGGATGTGTGGCCACACGAGGAAGGATCGAGTCCGGAATGATGATATACGAGATAGAGTTGGGGTAGTACCAATTGAGGAGAAGCTTGTCCAACATCGTTTGAGATGGTTTGGGCATATTCAGCGCAGGCCTCCAGAAGCTCCAGTGCATAGCGGACGGCTAAAGCGTGCGGAGAATGTCAAGAGAGGACGGGGTCGACCGATTTTGACATGGGAGGAGTCCGTTAAGAGAGACCTGAAGGATTGGAGTATCGACAAAGAGCTAGCTATGGACAGGGGTGCGTGGAAGCTTGCTATCCATGTGCCAGGGCCATGAGTTGGTTGCGAGATCTTATGGGTTTCATCTCTAGTCTACCCCAACTTGCTTGGGATTAAAGGCTTTGTTGTTGTTGTTGTTGTTGTATATATATACAAGTACTCTGCATATGATCCTTTCACATAGTAGCTGTCGGCGTGCAGGATCCTTTCACATAGTAGCTGTCGGCGTTTCATAGCCATTCTCTAATTATTTCACAAAGATCTCGTATATATATTCTTTTACTTACACGAATCTCAGCTATTAAATGGAATGGTCCATAGGATCGACCTAGAATTTGTTACTGTATATCCCAGTCGGCAGAGAAACATCAAAACAGAATGAAATAAACAAGGCAGCAGTAAAACAACACAATTCACAAATATGAAATATTCATTGTAAAAAACACATTTTTTTCCTTGCAGATAACAAATGATAAGCATTACATTTGACAAGGGTAAGTCATTTGGGATGGCAAATTCACCTAATTTCAAAACATTCCATTGTAGTTGTTGTTCTTAGAAACTAGCAAATTGGCCCGCGTAAATGCACGGGCAATGTCTTAAGTGGTTTAAAATTGTGTACCATTTTATTTTAAAATACTTATGTTGAGAGTTTTATCTTTTGTTGAATGATTTTTAGTTGCACCAAAATAGTGTTACCGCTAAATACCATTGGATTTGTAATGAAAATTACGTTCATAATATAAAATTCATAATTACCAGTTAATAAAATGTGTGAAAAGTAATTGTCACAAATAAATATAAGAAAACGTGACGACGTTTAAAACATCATCTACTTCCTATTTGAAGGACTATAATGCTTATATAATAGATAAACGGGCACTCTAGAGTTGGTCTTCAACTTTTATCCTTTAAAGTTAAGAAGAGCGAGAACTTTTATCCTTTAGAGTTAAGGACTAGAAGGGTTGACTGTGCTTCGCTGCCCCATCAGTGTTGTTGGGATTTCGTTTTTTTCTTTTGTTATTTGGTTTGCCGTGTGGGGGAAATGGTGTTTTATTTAATAATGTGGTGTTTTGATGGGATTCTTGACAGTGCGGTTCTCGGTTATCTGCTAGTCAACTCATATTTATGTGCGAACGTTTCTTGTACAAGTGGCCTCAATTGTTTTTGTATTATATGGGTGCTATAGTGTCACGCGGGGGTCAAGCATACTGTAGATGAACAAGTTGGCAATACAATGATCGATGTATTGATGGGGTGCCGGTGCATGTATATATAAGTACAGGGCAGGCCTCAACCTTAACTATACACAACTAGGAGGTGGGCCACAATACAAAATACATGCAACACAAATATATACTCAACACCCCCCGCAGTCGAAGCGTCACCGGAGACACAATGACTGGACCGAAACTCCTCGAAGACAGGAGTAGGCAATCCCTTAGTCATCACGTCAGCATACTGTTGCAACGTCGGAACGTGGAGAACCCGAACACGGCCAAGGGCAACCTACTCTTGCACGAAGTTGAAGGAAATATGCCCTAGAGGCAATAATAAAGTTGTTATTTATATTTCCTTATATCATGATAAATGTTTGTTATTCATGGTAGAATTGTATTAACCGGAAACTTGATACATGTGTGAATACATAGACAAAACAAAGTGTCCTTGGTATGCCTCTACTTGACTAGCTCGTTAATCAAAGATGGTTAAGTTTCCTGACCATAGACATGTGTTGTCATTTGATGAACGGGATCAGGTCATTAGGAGAATGATTTGATGGACAAGACCCATCTGTTAGCTTAGCATAATGATCGTTAAGTTTTATTGCTATTACTTTCTTCATGACTTATACATATTTCTTTGACTATGAGATTATGCAACTCCCGAATACCGGAGGAACACCTTGTGTGCTATCAAATGTCACAACGTAACTGGGTGATTATAAAGATGCTCTACAGGTGTCTCCGAAGGTGTTTATTGGGTTGCCATAGATCAAGATTAGGATTTGTCACTCCGAGTATCAGAGAGGTAGCTCTGGGCCCTCTCGGTAATGCACATCACGATAAGCCTTGCAAGCAATGTGACTAATGAGTTAGTTGCGGGATGATGCATTACGGAACGAGTAAAGAGACTTGCCAGTAACGAGATTGAACTAGGTATGAAGATACCGACGATCGAATCTCGGGCAAGTAACATATCGATGACAAAGGGAATGACGTATGTTGTCATTGCGGTTTGACCGATAAAGATCTTTGTAGAATATGTAGGAACCAATATGAGCATCCAGGTTCCGCTTTTGGTTATTGATCGGAGATGTGTCTCGGTCATGTCTACATAGTTCTCGAACCCGTAGGTTCCGCACGCTTAACGTTCGATGACGATTTGTAATTTGAGTCATGTGTTTTGGTGACCGAAGATTGTTCGGAGTCCCGGATGAGATCAGGGACAAGACGAGGAGTCTCGAAATGGTTGAGAGGTAAAGATTGATATATTGGATGATAGTATTCGGACACATGAATGGTTCTGAAGTGTTTCGCGCCCCCCATGGGCGGTCCGAATTGGACAAGGGGAGGGGGCGCCCCCCCTTTCCTTCTCCCTCTCCCTCTCCCTCTCCTTCCCTTTTCCCCCTCCAAAAGAAAGGAAGGGGGCGACTAGGACTAGGAGTCCTAGTCGGTTCCCCCCACTTGGCGCGCCCCCTTGGGCCGGCCTCCTCCCTCTCCTCCTTTATATACGGGGGCAAGGGGCACCCCAAAGCACATCAGTTGTTCTCTTAGCCGTGTGCGGTGCCCACCTTCATAGTTTACTCCTCCGGTCATATTGTCGCAGTGCTTAGGCGAAGCCCTGCGCAGATCACATCACCATCACCGTCACCATGTCATCGTGCTGACAAAACTCTCCCTTGACACTTTGCCGGATCAAGAGTTCGAGTGATGTCATCGAGTTGAACGTGTGCTGAACTCGGAGGTGTCATACATTCAGTGCTTGATCGGTTGGATCGCGAAGATGTTCGACTACATCAACCGCGTTAAGTTAACGCTTCCGCTTTCGGTCGACAAGGGTACGTGGACAGACTCTCCCCTCTCATTGCTATGCATCTCCTAGATAGATCTTGCGTGATCATAGGAATTTTTTTGAAATTGCATGATACGTTCCCCAACAGTGGTATCCGAGCCAGGTTTATGCGTGGATGATATGCACGAGTAGAACACAAAGAGTTATGGGCGATCATACATACTGCTTAGCACCAACGTCTTATTTTGATTCGGTGGTATTGTTGGATGAAGCGACCCGGACCAACCTTACATTACCACGTTCATGAGACCGGTTCCACCGACAAACATGCAACTTGTTTTGCATAAAGGTGGCTGGCGGGTGTCTGTTTCTCTAACTTTAGTTGAATCGAATTTGACTACGGCCGGTCCTTGTTGAAGGTTAAAACAGCACACTTGACTAAAAATTATTGTGGTTTTGATGCGTAGGTAAGAACGGTTCTTACTAGAAGCCCATAGTAGCCACGTAAAACTTGCAACAACAAAGTAGAGCATGTCTAACTTGTTTTTGCAGAGCATGTTGTGATGTGATATGGTCAAGACATGATGTGATATACGTTATTGTATGAGATGATCATGTTTTGTATAAGTTATCGGCAACTGGCAAGAGACTTACGGTTGTTGCTTTATTGTATGAAATGCAATCGCCATGTAATTGATTTACTTTATCACTATGCGTTAGTGATAGTTGTAGAAGCAATAGTTGGCGAGACGACAACGACGCTATGATGTAGATCAAGGTGTCAAGCCGGTGACGGTGAAGATCATGACGGTGCTTTGGAGATGGAGATCAAAGGCACAAGATGATGATGGCCATATCATGTCACATATTTGATTGCATGTGATGTTTATCTTTTATGCATCTTGTTTTTCTTAGTACGACGATAGAATTATAAGATGATCCCTCACTAAATTTCAAGGTATAAGTGTTCTCCCTGAGTATGCATCGTTGCGACGGTTCGTTATGCCGAGACACCACGTGATGATCGGGTGTGATAAGCTCTACGTTCACATACAGCGGGTGCAAGACAGTTTTGCACACCCGGAATACTCGGCTTAAACTTGACGAGCCTAGCATGTACAGACATGGCCTCAGAACACTGAGACCGAAAGGTCGAACGTGAATCATATAGTAGATATGATCAACATAGAGATGTTCACCATTGAAAACTACTCCATCTCACGTGATGATCGGACATGGTTTAGTTGATATGGATCACGTAATCATTTAGATGACTCAAGGGATGTCTATCCAAGTGGGAGTTCTTAAGTAATATGATTAATTGAACTTAAATTTATCATGAACTTAGTCCTGATAGTTGTTCCATATCTATGTTGTAGATCAATGGCCCGTGCTACCGTTCCCTTGAATTTTAATGCGTTCCTAGAGAAAGCTAAGTTGAAAGATGATGGTAGCAACTACACGGACTGGATCCGTAACTTGAGGATTATTCTCATTGTTGCATAGAAGAATTACGTCCTTGATGCACCGCTAGGTGCAAGACCTGCTGCAAGAGCAACTCCGAACGTTATGAACGTCTGGCAAGATAAATCTGATGACTACTCGATAGTTCAGTGTGCCATGCTTTATGGCTTAGAATCGGGACTTCAAAGACGTTTTGAACGTCATGGAGCATATGAGATGTTCCATGAGTTGAAGTTCATATTTCAAGCAAATGCTTGAGTTGAGAGATATGAAGTTTCCAACAAGTTCTATAGCTGCAAGATGGAGGAGAACAGTTCTGTCAGTGAACACATACTTAGAATGTCTGGGTACCATAACCACTTGACTCATCAGGGAGTTAATCTTCCGGATGATAGTGTCATTGACAGAGTTCTTAAATCACTGCCACCGAGCTATAAAGGCTTCATGATGAACTATAATATGCAGGGGATGAACAAGACGATTCCCGAGCTCTTCGCAATGCTCAAGGCTGCGGAGGTAGAAATCAAGAAGCAGCATCAAGTGTTGATGGTTAACAAGAGCACTAGTTTCAAGAAAAAGGGCAAAGGAAAGAAGGGGAACTTCAAGAAGAATAGCAAGCAAGTTGCTGCTCCCGGAAAGAAGCCCAAGTCTAGACCTAAGCCTGAAATTGAGTGCTTCTACTGCAAAGGGATTGGTCACTGGAAGCGGAACTGCCCCAAGTATTTGGCGGATAAGAAGGATGGCGAAGTGAAATGTGTATTTGATATACATGTTATTGATGTGTACCTTACTAATGCTCGTAGTAGCGCCTGGGTACTTGATACTGGTTCTGTTGCTCATATTTGCAACTCGAAACAGGGGCTAAGGATTAAACGAAAATTGGCGAAGGACGAGGTGACGATGCACGTCGGAAATGGTTCCATGGTCGATGTGATCGCCGCCGGCACGGTACCTCTACATCTACCTTCAAGATTAGTTTTAGACCTGAATAATTGTTATTTGGTGCCAGTGTTGAGCATGAACATTATATCGGGATCTTGTTTAATGCGAGACGGTTATTCATTTAAATCAGAGAATAATGGTTGTTCTATTTATATGAGTAATATCTTTTATGGTCATGCACCCTTGATGAGTGGTCTATTTTTTCTCGATCGTGGTGATACACATATTCATAATATTGATGCCAAAAGATGTAAAGTTAATAATGATAGTGCAACTTATTTGTGGCACTGCCGTTTAGGTCATATTGGTGTAAAGCGCATGAAGAAGCTCCATGCAAATGGGCTTTTGGAATCACTTGATGCTTGCGAACCATGCCTCATGGGCAAGATGACTAAGACCCCATTCTCCGGAACAATGGAGCGAGTCACTGACTTATTGGAAATAATACATACTGATGTATGCGGTTCGATGAGTGTTGAGGCTCGCGGCGGGTATCGTTATTTTCTAACCTTCATAGATGATTTGAGCAGATATGGGTATATCTACTTAATGAAACACAAGTCTGAAACATTTGAAAAGTTCAAAGAATTTCAGAGTGAAGTGGAAAATCATCGTAACAAGAAAATAAAGTTTCTACGATCTGATAGCGGAGGTGAATATTTGAGTTACGAGTTTGGTCTTCACTTAAAACAATGTGGAATAGCTTCATAACTCACGCCACCTGAACACCACAGCATAATGGTGTGTCCGAACATCGTAACCGTACTTTATTAGATATATGGTGCGATCTATGATGTCTCTTACCGATTTATCACTATCGTTTTGGGGTTATGCATTAGAGACAGCTGCATTCACGGTAAATAGGGCACCATCTAAATCCGTTGAGACGACACCATATGAACTGTGGTTTGGCAAGAAACGTAAGCTGTCGTTTCTTAAAGCTTCAGCCTGATAAGCTCAAACCTAAATTGGAGAAGTGTGTCTTCATAGGATACCCAAAAGAAACTATTGGGTACACCTTCTATCACAGATCCGAAGGCAAGATATTTGTTGCTAAGAATGGATCCTTTCTAGAGATGGAGTTTCTCTTGAAAGAAGTGAGTGGGAGGAAAGTAGAACTTGATGAGGTAGTTGTACCTTCTCTCGAATTGGAAATTAGTTCATCACCGAAAATTGTTCCAGTGATGCCTACACCAATTAGTGAGGAAGCTAATGATAATGATCATGAAACTTCAGATCAAGTTACTACCGAACCTCGTAGGTCAACCAGAGTGCGTTCCGCACCAGAGTGGTATGGTAATCCTGTTCTGGAAGTCATGTTACTATACCATGACGAACCTACGAACTATGAGGAAGCGATGATGAGCCCAGATTCCGTGAAATGGCTTGAGGCCATGAAATCTGAGATGGGATCCATGTATGAGAACAAAGTATGGACTTTGGTTGACTTGCCTGATGATCGACAAGCCATAGAGAATAAATGGATCTTCAAGAAGAAGACTAAGTAATGTTACTGTCTACAAAGCTCGACTTATTGTGAAAGCTTTTCAACAAGTTCAAGGAGTTGACTACGATGAGACATTCTCACCCGTAGCGATGCTTAAGTCTATCCGAATCCGAATCATGTTAGCAATTGTTGCATTTTATGATTATGAAATTTGGCAAATGGATGTCAAAACTGCATTCCTTAATGGATTTCTTAAATAAGAGTTGTATATGATGCAACCAGAAGGTTTTCTCGATCCTAAAGGTGCTAACAAAGTGTGCAAGCTCCAGCGATCCATTTATGGACTGGTGCAAGCCTCTCGGAGTTGGAATATACATTTTGATAGTGTGATCAAAGCATATGGTTTTATATAGACTTTTGGAGAAGCCTGTATAACAGAAAATGGCACTGGGCTCTAGGTTAATAGGTTAGTCCCAAAAATCATATAAAATAGCATATAAATGCATATAAAACATCCTAGATTGATAATATAATAGCATGGAACAATCAAAAATCATAGATACATTGGAGACGTATCAAGCATCCCCAAGCTTAATTCCTGCTCGTCCTCGAGTATGTAAATGATAAAAACATAATTTTTGATGTGGAATGCTACCTAACGTATTTATCCATGTAATTCTCTTTATTGTGGCAAGAATATTCAGATCCGAAAGATTCAAGACAAAAGTTTAATATTGACATAAATAATACTTCAAGCATACTAACTAAGCAATTATGTCTTCTCAAAATAACATGGCCAAAGAAAGCTTATCCCTACAAAATCATATAGTTTGGCTATGCTTCATTTTTGTCACACAAAAATGCTCTCATCATGCACAACCCCGATGACAAGCCAAGCAATTATTTCATACTTTAGTAATCTCAAACTTTTTTCAACTTTCGCGCAATACTTGGGCGTGAGCCATGGACATAGCACTATGGGTGGAATAGAATATAATGATGGGGGTTGTGTGGACAAGACAAAAAAGGATAAAGTCTCACATTGACGCGGCTAATCAACGGGCTATGGAGATGCCCATCAATTGATGTCAATGCGAGGAGTAGGGATTGCCATGCAACGGATGCACTAGAGCTATAAATGTATGAAAGATCAACAAAATAAAATAAGTGGGTGTGCATCCAACTTGCTTGCTCACGAAGACCTAGGGCATTTGAGGAAGCCCATTGTTGGAATATACAAGCCAAGTTCTATAATGAAAAATTCCCACTAGTATATGAAAGTGACAAAACAAGAGACTCTCTATCATAAAGATCGTGGTGCTACTTTGAAGCACAAGTGTGGAAAAAGAGGATAGTAGCATTTTCCCTTTTTATTTCTTTTTTGGGCCTTTTTTGGCCTTTCTCCCTTTTTTGGGACAATGCTCTATTAATGATGATCATCACACTTCTATTCATTTACAACTCAAATATTACAACTCGATACTAGAACAAAATATGACTCTATATGCATGCCTCCGGCGGGGTACCGGGATGGGCAGTGAATCAAGAGTGACATGTATGATAAATTATGCATGGTGGCCTTGCCACAAATACGATGTCAACTACATGATCATGCAAGGCAATATGACAATGATGATGTGTGTCATGATAAACGGGACGGTGGAAAGTTGCATGGCAATATATCTCGTAATGGCTATGGAAATGCCATAATAGGTAGTTATGATGGCTGTTTTGAGGAAGATATAAGGAGGTTTATGTGTGATAGAGCGTATCATATCACGGGTGTCGTGGAATTGTCACGTCAGATGTCCTTAGTGTCAGGACTTAGTCGTGAGGCCAACGCATCTATGTGGTAGCTTGAGAGGGGTTGAGCGGAATCGAGAGACGCAACACAAGACAGGGATTTAGACAGCTTCGGGCCCCGGGAAACATCATCCGGTAAAAACCCTACATGCTTTTTGAGGCTAGATCTCATTATCATCACGAGGGATTCGCCGTAAACCGGCTCTCCTCTAATTGTGTCTAGCCCTAGATTATTGTTTGCTTGTAGCCTCTAGCTTGTCCCCTCTTTGGGGAGCCCTGCCCCTCCTTATATATGTTGAAGGGGCGGGTTACATGTGGAGTCCTATTAGGATTAGGACTAGTCTCCCTTCTAATACAAACCGGATACAAGTCCGGGTCTTCCTTGTAAAGTAAATATTCCTCATGTCTTTTCTCTTAAACCGGCCCACCATAGCATGATCCGGCCTTCCATAAACCACCCGTTGGGCCACCGGGTCTTGTCGCTCCTCTGACCCGCCTGCCAGATTACCAATGAACCGTAAACCGCCATGTCCAAGTGGGTCGTCAGTGAATCGCCAAACTCTAGCCGGGTCATACATCCGGCGGTTTATACCGCGGGGTATATCCCCGACATTAGCCCCCAGTTTAATTTGGATTCATCCATGTTAAACTGATCTGCAACAAGAACAAATTTGTCGGGTTGTGCTCCGGTTTAAATATTCTTATAGACCGGCACTTGATCATCCTTAAATCCTTGTCATTTCTTCCTTCCAAGTTAATAACCATCTTCATAATCAATTTGCTTGCAGAAGATATTTGTAAATAAAGAATCCATTTGAATCGGCCTTCAATGCTTTGACTTGACAAAAATATTAGTCTCTGAAATATTCAACTGATATCCAGCCGGCTTGAAGATGTAAAACTTGCCGGTTTATGATTACCACCATTGTCTGGTTATAAAAACTGATAATTCCGGGTCATGATTGTTGCCAACACCGGTTCATGATTGTTGCTAATGCCGGTTCATGATTATTGATGACGCCGGGTTACAGTCACAGGGTCATAATGATTGGTGACGCCGGGTTAATCCAGTTTGCTCAAAACAGAGAATTTGAAAATAGTTCTTCAATAATAATATAATACCTGTAGCCCCCAAGTCTTGAGCAGAACAAAGTGATGGCTTAAGACTTGCTTCAATATAAATACTGCCACTTAAGAAGAAATCCATGTTGTTCATCCCAGTGACTAGTAAAAACTGAATACTCCATACTATGTAGCCCCCAAGTGCCGGGTTATCATGCTTACAGCAACCTGGGACTTGCAATTGTCTTATACTCATAAAAACTTCAACCAGTGTAGCCCCCAAGAGCCGGGTCATTATGCAATAATGAGCAGGGACTTTAATATATACTTCAATGAAAATAACATCATATGATGTAACCCTCATCATGGGACTTGAATCCACGTCCACAAGGTTAAGAGCTTTGTGCTTTACCAACTGAGCAGTGGACTCTTCAATATAATGAATAAAAAGCTTTGTACCTTCAACTGTTGACAGGAGCAATTGGTAGCCCCCAAGGGCCGACTCATTATAATGTGATGAGTCGGGTCTTCAATAATATGAGCAGAAAATTACTTTGCATTAGCCCCCAAGTGTCATGGTGCATGCTTGCAGCGACATGAGACTTGCATGTAATCTCAATTTGAATAATGTAGCCCCCAAGTGCCGGGTCGTGAGCCTGCAGCGACTCGGGACTATTCCTTCCATTGTAGAATAAATCATATCCTTTGATAAAATAATAACTGTTGCGCTAAAGCGACTTTGAAAACTCAATAATACCGGTTACTAATAACCATAAAAATCCAGCCATGTTGGCTATTCAAGATAATATAATCCGGTATGAAAAATTCATCCAATATCATAATGAAAATTCAGCCAAATTTGGCTATTTGAATAATATAACCCAATCATTTATAAGCGCATGATTCCAATGGCGCAATCCAAATATATACTGGCGACATATAGTCCAAAGCCAGGCCGGTTTAATAAACTCCGGATAATTTCCCATCATATACTGGCGACTTATCGTCTTAAAGCCAGGCCGGTTTAATAAACACCGGATAATTTATCATCATGCTTTATTCAACCTGTCTCTGCATACAACAAGTTTAAAGTGTCCTGGCGGTTTACCGCCGGACGGGTCATAATGCCCAACATATAACCTGGGTTTATACCCAAGGTTGCACTTAAGAATAATCAAATATGAAATATATCATACCGGTGATGTTGAATCACATTGCTGGCTTTACCAACTTTTTGTAGTAAGAGTGATAACCCCAATCTTGAGTAATGATAACTCCTTTCATACTGTGCCGGTTGATGATAAACCGTACCGGGTTGTGATAAACACCGGTTTAACCATATATAATACTGGCGACTCGTAGTCAAACCAGACCGGGCTGATAGTCTCCGGATTATAACTTGATCCTGTATTGACAACTTGTAATTGAAAGTCAAGCCGGGTTGATAAACACCGGTTTACTCCATAATAGGATGGTAACAGAAAATCAAACCGGGCAGATGGCCTCCGGATTAAGATTTGACCGTGTTCCGTCAATTTGTAATTGACAGTTGAACCGGATTAAAACGTTGTCGGTTTAAAAAACGCAACAAAAATCAAATAACAGTTATGAAAAAATATGGAAGCAAAGGCAATGATAAGACCATTTGCAAAAAGAGGCTTTACTGAGCCGATCAGATGGTGTTACCATGGTCGGACACGACCAAGCTCCCAATAAGGTGTAGCTATGGTTCAAGTCAGCCAGGTCCCCAAATGATTCGTGGCATATATGCCAGATCAAGAGGCGTGGCAATGGTTCGGGTTCGACCAAGCCCCCAAGTGATTTTGTGGCCTTAGGCCGACCAAGAGGCGTGACTGGTTCAGACTTGACCATGTCCCCAAGTGATCTGGTGGCTGTCGCCTATCAAAAGGTGTCGCGTTGGTTCGGACACGACCAAGGCCCCCAGTGATGTTATGGCACTAGGCCGATCAAGAGGCGTGGCTATGGTTCGGATACGACCAAGCCCCCAAGTGACCAATAATATGATAAGCCAATAAGGCATGATACCCATGTTTGGACCGCGCATCATGGCAGCAAGTCTTCTTTGGCACCCTTTAACTTTTTGCAAGAGATAAATCCTTCTTGAACCGGGATTTTGAACCGGATATTGAGAGCTTCAAGGATTTGTGGGAGACATCTTTCCCTTGAACCGGATTGTAAACCGGAATCTTCATTTGCAGCCGGAAATTTTCTGATGGCCTTTCAACTCGAACTTGCGAGAAGTTAATTCCTTTTTGAACCGGACATTTGGAGAGCTTCAAACGGTTTGAGAGAAAGATGACTCTTGAACCGGATTTTGAACCGAAATCCTTTCTGATGACCCGGAACTTCTTCATTTTAAGCCGGAAATTTTTCTGAAGGCCTTTAAACTGGCAACATTTACTGAGCCATGTCATTATTAGCCCCTGAGTCTCGAGGCGACTTGAGGAGTTGGCTTGAGATTCTCCATAATTGACCGTGATAAAAAACTGGTTTGAATTCTCTGGAATGTATGCCAGGCTAGTGATTATCCACCGCGGAGTTGATGACCACCATGATGAAGCTGAAATCAATCATGGGCGAGTCGGCTGCGGGAGCAGACAGATGAGCCATCCGTGGCGTTGTAAACCGGTTCGGAGGGGCGAGTCAATCGTAGGTACGGTAAACCGCGCGAACGGGCGAGTCAACCTCATCATGTTTGATGTAGCGGGGCGTCGATTTGCACATGTACCCGTCGAGCATCTAGGCATAGACGAGCGCTAGTGAAAAATAATGCTGACGCTTGCCCCCTTGCCACACCTTTGTAATGAATAATGGTCCTGCGAAAAAAAATTACCATAGACCAGTGTAATTGTTTTTTGATGTAAACAATATGTTTTAATTAAAACAGACTTAGAGGGATATCACCGGATTCATCTGGATGATAGACGGAGTTGTATATTCCATCCGTAGATCACCTCCAGTGATTTCAACAGCGAGTTAACCGCTCGCCCAATGCCTCGGCGGAGGCGGCGCGAGGCAAGATCATGAATGATGAAGTAGAGGCAGCTCGCAACGGACGCGCGACGACTTGGAACAACGCCGGTCGTGGACAATGTTGTGGTGGCTTGTCCAGCGCTCCATACTTGCATTGTTTTGTGGCATCACTACTTTCAACTTCTCGAGCGTAATCCAGTCAGTAGCCCACTGGTCATCTCAAAGCACAAACAACTGAGGTTGTACAGTAGCACCAGGAAGAAGGCGTGGAGGTAATGGCATCATCAGGATAAACAGCCTTAGATTTATGAACATGTTCCATTGACGGCCGGTGACCACCAGCCAGCTCTGAATAGCAGCCGGTCTGCCGACTGCTGATCACCCAACAGTAGATATTTGTATAGGCTGAATATATGTCCATTAAGGGATAGCTGGGTAAGTACTCTTGGTAACTTCTCTGCCGCTGCAGGTAAAAACAATTTCTTCATCATCATTTTTTTTCGGAACACACCTGTAATCCTGACTGTACTGCTCCAAGTTTAGTTGCTACTGCATCAAATTCGTTACCAATCTCATGTTCCAACTCAACATCATTCGGTGTATTGCAAGATCTATGAGTAGAGATGGCAGCTTCAAAAATAGGAGGCCCCTTTGCGGCAGTAAACGTTCCTGAAGATGGACAAAGACACGTGCATTGCAAGGCAGGACCAGCTTGAGGAGACTTGACGGTTCAGGAAACGCAACGGCGGAAAAGGGAAAATCCGGCTCGACGCGTGACTGTAATGGCAACTCATAGGTCCCTCGAAAACCACGGCAGCTGGGTGGAAACAGTGCTGGTGCGACGCGGGGCGGCGCCAGAGTCGGCCGGAGCAGTAGTCTGGGCACGCGGGCGTCTCCACGGCGGCTCGAAAGTACAAATCCGAGGCAAAAACATGGCAGCGGCGACTTAAGGCCATCCGTCCACGAGGCGGAGGCGAGGGCGACTTGGCAGGTAAAACCCGAGCACGTGTTCCAATCCGGTTCCGGTTTGGGTCACAGCGGCGACTTGGCGCGTCGACGGAGCTACAGCCGCTTCAGCACGGCCGGCGGGTTGAGAGGGGCACGGCGACAGCGAGGTGGCTCCATGGGAGGAGGTAAGGCCGTTCGGTGAGGCAGCAGAGGCAGCTGTGACCGGTTACACATGATCTGAATTTGGCCTAGACCCATGACTCCCTGAAGGAATTGAATAATATGGCAACTTGTTTCTTGGAGCTAGTAGCACGTGAAGAACTTGATGAACCTTGGTCACCTTCATATGTGCTGATTGTTCTAACATAAACCATCATTGACTTGCTTTTGTCTTCCCTTTCTGCGAGAGGGTATTGGGATCTGTGATTGTATTTGAATCGGACTCGGTAATCCTTACTGAGCGGTGACCAGCGTCGGTTCAATCAACCTGGGTAGAGTCCTATTTCCTTTTTGTACACCGCGCATCAATCAATAAACTTGCCTTTTAGAAACATCACGCTCAAGGCTTCGAGTTTTTTTTACTTTTCTAACCGACAAAACAACAGCAATAGCACAGCCGGCGCCTTCCCGTAATGGCGCCTTGTTATCTTCAATGCGATCGAATCGGCCGTAGCCCAATCTCAACTGAACAGATCGCTTTTGAGACCTCCAAAAGACGAGACGCCTTGTGCTGAAACTAGTATCTGAATTGTCATCCCAGCCGGCTCATCTTCCTCCGACCAAACGCGACCTTCTCGATCCCTGGGAAAGATCCCTCCAAGAACTCATCACCATCATGCGCAAGCCCCACGGTGGGCGCCAACTGTCGTGGAATTGTCACGTCAGATGTCCTTAGTGTCAGGACTTAGTCGCGAGGCCAACGCATCTATGTGGTAGCTTGAGAGGGGTTGAGCGGAATCAAGAGACGCAACACAAGACATGGATTTAGACAGCTTCGGGCCCCGGGAAACATCATCCGGTAAAAACCCTACATGCTGTTTGAGGCTAGGTCTCATTATCATCACGAGGGATTCGCCGTAAACCGGCTCTCCTCTAATTGTGTCTAGCCCTAGATTATTGTTTGCTTGTAGCCTCTAGCTTGTCCCCTCTTTGGGGAGCCCTGCCCCTCCTTATATATGTTGAAGGGGCGGGTTACATGTGGATTCCTATTAGGATTAGGACTAGTCTCCCTTCTAATACAAACCGGATACAAGTCCGGGTCTTCCTTGTAAAGTAAATATTCCTCACGCCTTTTCTCTTAAACCGGCCCACCATAGCATGATCCGGCCTTCCATAAACCGCCCGTTGGGCCACCGGGTCTTGTCGCTCCTCTGACCCGCCTGCCGGATTACCAATGAACCGTAAACCGCCATGTCCAAGTGGGTCGTCAGTGAATCGCCAAACTCTAGCCGGGTCATACATCCGGCGGTTTATACCGCGGGGTATATCCCCGACAACGGGGGTTGGATGCACCAGCGAAGTTTGCACCAACTCTCGAGGTGAGAAAGGGCAAAGCACGGTACCGAAGAGGCTAGCAATGATGGAAGGGTGAGAGTGCGTATAATCCATGAACTCAACATTAGTCATAAAGAACTCACATACTTATTGCAAAAATCTACAAGTCATCAAAAACCAAGCACTACACACATGCTCCTAGGGGGATAGATTGGTAGGAAAAGACCATCGCTCGTCCCCGACCGCCACTCATAAGGAAGGCAATCAAAGAAACACCTCATGCTTCAAATTTGTCACACAACGGTTACCATACGTGCATGCTACGGGACTTGCAGACCTCAACACAAGTATTTCTCAATTTGACAATTACTCAACTAGCACGACTCTAATATTACCATCTTCATATCTCAAAACAATTATCAAGTATCAAACTTCTCATAGTATTCAATGCACTTATATGAAAGTTTTTATTATACCCATCTTGGATGCCTATCATATTAGGACTAGTTTCATAACCAAAAGCAAACTACCATGATGTTCTAAAGACTCTCAAAATAATATAAGTGAATCATGAGAGTTTAACAATTTCTTCAAAATAAAACCACCACCATGCTCTAAGAAGATATAAGTGAAGCACTAGAGCAAATGACAAACTGCTCCAAAAGATATAAGTGAAGATCAATGAGTAGTTGAATAATTATGTAACTATGTGAAGACTCTCTAACATTTAAGAATTTAAGATCTTGGTATTTTATTCAAACATAAAGCAAAACAAAATAAAATAAAATGGCGCTTCAAGGAAAACACATATCACGTGGTGAATAAAAATATAGCTCCAAGTAAAGTTACGATGAACGAAGACGAAAGAGGGGATGCCATCCGGGGCATCCCCAAGATTAGGCCCTTGGTTGTCCTTGAATATTACCTTGGGGTGCCTTGTGCATCCCTAAGCTTAGGCTCTTGCCACTCCTTATTCCATAGTCCATCGAATCTTTACCCAAAACTTGAAAACTTCACAACACAAAACTTAACAGAAAACTTGTAAGCTCCATTAGTATAAGAAAATAAATCACCACTTTGGTACTGTTGTGAACTCATTCTAAATTCATATTGGTGTAATATCTACTGTATTCCAACTTCTCTATGGTTCATACCCTCCGATACTACTCATAGATTCATCAAAATAAGCAAACAACACATAGAAAACAGAATCTGTCAAAAACAGAACAATCTGTAGTAATTTGTATCAAAAGTATACTTATGTAACCCAAAAATTCTGAAATAAATTGGTGGACGTGAGGAATTTTTCTATTAATCATCTTCAAAAAGAATCAACCTAATCGCACTCTCCAGTAAAAAATGGCAGTAAATCTCGTGAGCACTAAAGTTTCTGTTTTTTACAGCAAGATCACAAAGACTTCACCCAAGTCTTCCCAAAGGTTCTACTTGGCACAAACACTAATTAAAACATAAAACCACATCTAAACAGAGGCTATATTAATTATTTATTACTAAACAGGAGCAAAAAGCAAGGAACAGAAATAAAATTGGGTTGCCTCCCAACAAGCGCTATCATTTGACGCCCCTAGCTAGGCATGATGATTTCAATGATGCTCACATAAAAGATAAGAATTGAAACATAAAGAGAGCATCATGAAGAATATAACTAGCACATTTAAGCCTAAGCCACTTCCTATGCATAGGTATTTTGTGAGCAAACAACTTATGAGAACAAGAATCAACTTGCATAGGAAGGTAAAACAAACGTAACTTTAAAACTTTAAGCACATAGAGAGGGAGCTTGATATTATTACAACTCCTACAAGCATATATTCCTCCCACATAATAATTTTCAGTAGCATCATGAATGAATTCAACAATATAACCATCACATAAAGCATTATTTTCATGATCTAGAAGCATAGAATTTTTATTACTCTCCACATAAGCAAATTTCTTCTCATGAATAGTAGTGGGAGCAAACTCAACAAAATAACTATCATGTGAGGCATAATCTGATTGAAAATTAAAATCAAGATGACAAATTTCATGGTTATCATTGTTCTTTATAGCATACATGTCATCACAATAATCATCATAGATAGCAACTTTGTTCTCATAATCAATTGGAACCTCTTCCGAAATAGTGGATTCATCACTAAATAAAGTCATGACCTCCCCAAATCCACTTTCATAATTATCACAATAAGATTCAACACCCTCCAAAATAGTGGGATCATTACTTCCTAAAGTTGACACTCTTCCAAACCCACTTTCATCAATATAATTATCATAAATAGGAGGCATGCTATCATCATAATAAATTTGCTCATCAAAACTTGGGAGACAAAAAATATCATCTTCATCAAACATAGCTTCCCCAAGCTTGTGGCTTTGCATATCATTAGCATCATGGGTATTCAAGGAATTCATACTAACAACATTGCAATCATGCTCATCATACAAAGATTTAGTGCCAAACATTTTAATACATTCTTCTTCTAACACTTTGGCACAATTGTCGGAATCCTTATTTTCATGAAAGATATTAAAAAGATGAAGCATATGAGGTACCCTCAATTCCATTTTTTTTGTAGTTTTCTTTTATAGACTAAGTAGTGATAAAACAAGAAACAAAAAGATTCAATTGCAAGATCTAAAGATATACCTTCAAGCGCTAACCTCCCCGGCAATGGCTCCAGAAAAGAGCTTGATGTGTACTACACAACCTTCTTCTTGTAGACGTTGTTGGGCCTCAAAGTGCAGAGGTTTGTAGGATAGTAGCAAATTTCCCTCATGTGGATGTCCTAAGGTTTATCAATTCGTGGGAGGCGTAGGATGAAGATGGTCTCTCTCAAACAACCTGCAACCAAATAACAAAGAGTCTCTTGTGTCCCCAACACACCCAATACAATGGTAAATTGTATAGGTGCACTAGTTCGGCGAAGAGATGGTGATACAAGTGCAATATGGATGGTAGATATAGGTTTTTATAATCTGAAAATATAAAAACAGCAAGGTAACTAATGATAAAAGTGAGCGAAAACGGTATTGCAATGCTAGGAAACAAGGCTAGGGTTCATACTTTCACTAGTGCAAGTTCTCTCAACAATAATAACATAATTGGATCATATAACTATCCCTCAACATGCAACAAAGAGTCACTCCAAAGTCATTAATAGCGAAGAACAAACGAAGAGATTATTGTAGGGTACAAAACCACCTCACAGTTATTCTTTCTGATCGATATATTCAAGAGTTCGTACTAGAATAACACCTTAAGACACAAATCAACCAAAACCCTAATGTCACCTAGATACTCCAATGTCACCTCAAGTATCCGTGGGTATGATTGTACGATATGCATCACACAATCTCAGATTCATCTATGCAACCAACACAAAGAACTTCAAAGAGTGCCCCAAAGTTTCTACCGAAGAGTCAAGATGAAAACGTGTGCCAACCCCTATGCATAAGTTGACGGGGTCACGGAACTCGCAAGTTGATCACCGAAACATACATCAAGTGAATCACATGATATCCAATTGTCACCACAGATAAGCACATGCAAGACATACATTAAGTGTTCTCAAATCCTTAAAGACTCAATCTGATAAGATAATTTCAAAGGGAAAACTCAATCCATCACAAGAGAGTAGGGGGGAGAAACATCATAAGATCCAACTATAATAGCAGAGCTCGAGATACATCAAGATCGTGCCAAATGAAGAACACGAGAGAGAGAGAGAGATCAAACACATAGCTACTGGCACATACCCTCAGCCCCGGGGGTGAACTACTCCCTCCTCATCATGGAGAGTGTCGGGATGATGAAGGTGGCCACCGGAGAGGGATTCCCCCTCTGGCAGGGTGCCATAACGGGTCTAGATTGGTTTTCGGTGGCTACAAAGGCTTCTGGCGGCGGAACTCCTGATCTAGGTTCCTTTCTGGAAGTTTTAGTATATATAAGAGGTTTTGGCATCGAGAACAAGTCAGGGGGGGTCTCCGGGCTATCCACGAGGTAGGGAGGCGCACCCAGGGGGTGGGCGCGCCCCCACCCTCATGGGCAGCCCGGGACTCTTCTGGCCCAACTCGTTTACTCCATGGCCTTCTTCTGGTCCAAAAATAAGTTCCGTGAAGTTTCAGGTCAATTGAACTCCATTTAGTTTTCCTTTTCTGTGATACTCAAAAACAAGGAAAAACAGAAACTGGCACTGGGCTCTAGGTTAATAGGTTAGTCCCAAAAATCATATAAAATAGCATATAAAACATCCTAGATTGATAATATAATAGCATGGAACAATCAAAAATTATAGATACGTTGGAGACGTATTAGACAACACGGACGAATGTTAATTAAAAGGGTGGCGGTGGCGAGAGCATCGGGCCAAAACCGAGCAGGACGTTAGATTGAAAGAATAACGTGCAGACGCAGTCATTAAGAGTGCTAATGATGCGCTTGGTGCGGCCGTTCTATTGTGATGTGTAGGGACAAGTCAGACGAAAGATGGTGCCGTGAGAGGCAAGAAGTGTGCGAAGAACGATGTTGTCAAACTCTTTTCTGTTATTAGTTTGGAGTGCAAGTGTGGGGCGACTGAACTGGTTGGTGACGTAGGAATAAAAGGCGGTGAGTGTGGCTAAAGCATCGAATTTACAAAGAAGAGGAAAAGTCCGCACATAATGAGAATAATCATCTAAAATCACCAAGTAGTATAGATAGCGCGTGTTACTTGCAACCGAGACGTCCAAACATCACTATGAAGTAATTGAAACGGAAAAGTGGAAACTTTAGTAGACACACTAAAGGGAAGACAAACGTGCTTGCCTAAATGACAAGCCTCACAAGTATGCTCGTTGAGCTTATTACATGAGAAAGAAAAACTCCTAAGAATCTGACGCAAAACGACGGGGTTGGGGTGGCTGCTACCTCTTGAGCTTGCATTGGTTTTTCCCTTGAAGAGGAAAGGGTGATGCAGCAAAGTAGAGTAAGTATTTCCCTCAGCTTTTGAGAACCAAGGTATCAATCCAGTAGGATACAACGCACAAGCCACCGAATACCTGCACAAACAAACACCAACTTGCATCCAACGCGACAAAGGGGTTGTCAATCCCTTCACGGTTATTTGCAAAGTGAGATCTGATATAGATGGATAAACAGACTCTAAACCTTCAAATAATAATTTGTTTTGTATGCCTAAATCGCTCATGTAGAGACTGGGGGCTGTTAGTATCTTCCATGCAAGGTGGGTTATTCTCACGATGAGTGGACTCCGCTCATCATTCACGAGAAAGTGGCTGGTATTTGGGATGCCCAGTTCCGTGCTCAAATCAAATCAAAATATAACTTCAAACAAAACTCCCCCAGGATTGTTGTTAGTTGGACGGTACCCATTGTTTCAGACCAGCTGTGGAATGTGCTTGTTGGTGGAGGTGATGGGGAACGTTGCAGAAAACAAAAATTTTCCTACGGTTTCACCAAGATCCATCTATGAGTTCATCTAGCAACGAGTGATTGGATTGCATCTACATACCATTGTAGATCACGCGCGGAAGCGTTCAAAGAACGGGGATGAGGAAGTCGTACACGACGTGATCCAAATCACCGAAGATCCTAGCGCCGAACGGACGGCACATCCGTGTTGAACACACGTACGGTCAGTGTAACGTCTCCTTCTCCTTGATCCAGCAAGAGGGAAGGAGAGGTTGAGGAAGATGGCTCCAGCAGCAGCACGACGGCGTGGTGGTGATGGAGCTGTAGTACTCCGTCAGGGCTTCGCCAAGCGCTATGGAGGAGGAGGAGGTGCTGGAGAGGGAGAAGGAGGCAACCAAAGGCGTGTGTGTAAAGCCCTCCTTCCCCCACTATATATAGGAGGGCCAAGGGGGGGCGCCGGCCCTAGGAGATCCAATCTCCTAGGGGGGGCGGCGGCCAAGGGAGGTTTCCCTCCCCCCCAAGGCACCTAGGAGGTGCCTTCCACTAGTGGGACTCTTCCCTTTTGAAACCCTAGGCGCATGGGCCTCTTGGGGCTGGTGCCCTTGGCCCATGTAGGCCAAGGTGCACCCCCTACAGCCCATGTGGCCCCCCGGGACAGGTGGCCCCACCCGGTGGACCCCCGGGACCCTTCCGGTGGTCCCGGTACAATACCGAAGACCCCGAAACTTGTCCCGATGGCCGAAACAGGACTTTCCATATATAAATCTTTACCTCCGGACCATTCCGGAACTCCTCGTGACGTCTGGGATCTCATCCGGGACTCCGAACAACATTCGGGTTACTGCATATACATATCCCTACAACCCTAGCGTCACCGAACCTTAAGTGTGTAGACCCTATGGGTACGGGAGACATGTAGACATGACCAATATCGCTCTCCGGTCAATAACCAACAGCGGGATCTAGATACCCATGTTGGCTCCCACATGATCCTCAATGATCTCATCGGATGAACCACAATGTCGAGGATTCAAGCAACCCCGTATACAATTCCCTTTGTCAACCGCTATGTTACTTGCCCGAGATTCGATCGTCGGTATCCCAATACCTCGTTCAATCTCGTTACCGGCAAGTCACTTTACTCGTACCATAATGCATGATCCCATGACCAGACACTTGGTCACTTTGAGCTCATTATGATGATGCATTACCGAGTGGGCCCAGTGATACCTCTCCGTCATATGGAGTGACAAATCCCAGTCTTGATCCGTGTCAACCCAACAGACACTTTCGGAGATACCCGTAGTATACCTTTATAGCCACCCAGTTACGTTGTGACGTTTGGTATACCCAAAGCACTCCTACGGTATCCGGGAGTTACAGGATCTCATGGTCTAAGGAAAAGATACTTGACATTGGAAAACTCTAGCAAACGAACTATACGATCTTATGCTATGTTTAGGATTGGGTCTTGTCCATCACATCATTCTCCTAATGATGTGATCTCGTTATCAATGACATCCAATGTCCATAGTCAGGAAACCATGACTATCTGTTGATCAACGAGCTAGTCAACTAGAGGCTTACTAGGGACATGTTGGTGTCTGTTATTCACACATGTATTACGATTTCCGGATAACACAATTATAGCATGAATAAAGACAATTATCATGAATAAGGAAATATAATAATAATGCTTTTATTATTGCCTCTAGGGCATATTTCCAACAGTCTCCCACTTGCACTAGAGTCAATAATCTAGTTACATTGTGATGAATCGAACACCCATGGAATTCTGGTGTTGATCATGTTTTGCCCTAGGGAGAGGTTTAGTCAACGGATCTGCCACATTCAGGTCTGTATGCACTTTACAAATATCTATGTCTCCATCTTGAACATTTTCATGAATGGAGTTGAAGCGACGCTTGATGTGCCTTGTCTTCTTGTGAAACCTGGGCTCCTTGGCAAGTGCAATAGCTCCAGTGTTGTCATAGAAGAGTTTGATTGGCCCCAACGCATTGGGTATGACTCCTAGGTCGGTGATGAACTCCTTCACCCATATTGCTTCATGTGCTGCCTCCGAGGCTGCCATGTACTCCGCTTCACATGTAGATCACGCCACGACGCTCTGCTTGCAACTGCACCAGCTTACTGCCCCACCATTCAAAATATACATGTATCCGGTCTGTGACTTAGAGTCATCCAGATCTGTGTCGAAGCTAGCGTCGACGTAACCCTTTACGACGAGCTCTTCGTCACCTCCATAAACGAGAAACATTTCCTTAGTCCTTTTTAGGTACTTCAGGATATTCTTGACCGCTGTCCAGTGTTCCTTGCCGGGATTACTTTGGTACCTTCCTACCAAACTTACGGCAAGGTTTACATCAGGTCTGGTACACAGCATGGCATACATAATAGAACCTATGGCTGAGGCATAGGGGATGACACTCATCTCTTCTATATCTTCTGCCGTGGTCGGACATTGAGCTGAGCTCAATTTCACACCTTGCAACACAGGCAAGAACCCCTTCTTAGACTGATCCATATTGAACTTCTTCAATATCTTATCAAGGTATTTGCTTTGCGAAAGACCTATGAGGCGTCTTGATCTATCTCTGTAGATCTTGATGCCTAATATATAAGCAGCTTCTCCAAGGTCCTTCATTGAAAAACTCTTATTCAAGTAGGCCTTGATGTTGTCCAAGAGTTCTATATCATTTCCCATCAAAAGTATGTCATCTACATATAGTATGAGAAATGCTACAGAGCTCCCACTCACTTTCTTGTAAACGCAGGCTTCTCCATAAGTCTGCGTAAACCCAAACACTTTGATCATCTCATCAAAGCGAATGTTCCAACTCCAAGATGCTTGCACCAGCCCATAAATGGAGCGTTGGAGCTTGCACACCTTGTTAGCATTCTTAGGATCGACAAAACCTTCCGGCTGCATCATATACAATTCTTCCTTAAGGAAACCATTAAGGAATGCCGTTTTGACGTCCATTTGCCATATTTCATAATCGTAGAATGCGACAATTGCTAACATGATTCGGACGGACTTTAGCTTCGCTACCAGTGAGAAAGTCTCATCGTAGTCAACCCCTTGAACTTGTCGATAACCCTTAGCGACAAGCCTAGCTTTATAGATGGTCACATTACCATCCGCGTCTGTCTTCTTCTTAAAGATCCATTTATTTTCTATGGCTCGCCGTTCAACGGGCAAGTCAGTTAAACTCCATACTCCGTTTTCATACATGGATTCTATCTCGGATTTCATGGCTTCTAGCCATTTGTCGGAATCCGGGCCCGCCATCGCTTCTTCATAGTTCGAAGGTTCACCGTTGTCTAACAACATGATTTCTAAGATAGGGTTGCCGTACCACTCTGGTGCGGAACGTGTCCTTGTGGACCTTCAAATTTCAGTAGGAGCTTGATCAGAAGTATCTTGATCATCATCAATAACTTCCTCTCTAGTTGGTGCAGGCACCTCAGGAACATTTTCTTGAGTTGTGCCATTTTCCGATTCAAGAGGTAACACTTCATCAAGTTCTACTTTCCTCCCACTTACTTCTTTCGAGAGAAACTCTTTCTCTAGAAAGAATCCATTCTTGGCAACAAAGATCTTGCCTTCGGATCTGAGGTAGAAGGTATACCCAACAGTTTCTTTAGGGTATCCTATGAAGACGCATTTTTCCGACTTGGGTTCGAGCTTTTCAGGTTGAAGTTTCTTGACATAAGCATCGCATCCCCAAACCTTTAGAAATGACAGCTTAGGTTTCTTCCCAAACCATAATTCAAACGGTGTCGTCTCAACGGATTTCGACGGAGCCCTATTTAAAGTGAATGCGGCAGTCTCTAAAGCATAGCCCCAAAAAGATAGCGGTAAATCGATAAGAGACATCATAGATCGTACCATATCTAATAGAGTGCGATTACGACGTTCGGACACACCATTACGCTGAGGTGTTCCAGGCGGCGTGAGTTGTGAAACTATTCCACATTTTCTTAAGTGTGTGCCAAATTCATGACTCAAGTATTCTCCTCCACGATCTGATCGTAGAAACTTGATTTTCCTGTCACGTTGATTCTCAACCTCACTCTGAAATTCCTTGAACTTTTCAAAGGTTTCAGACTTGTGTTTCATTAAGTAGACATACCCATATCTACTCAAGTCATCAGTGAGGGTGAGAACATAACGATAGCCACTGCGAGCCTCAACACTCATTGGACCGCACACATCCGTATGTATGATTTCCAATAAGTTGGTTGCTCGCTCCATTGTTCCTGAGAACGGAGTCTTGGTCATTTTACCCATGAGGCATGGTTCGCACATGTCAAATGATTCATAATCAAGAGACTCTAAAAGTCCATCTGCATGGAGCTTCTTCATGCGTTTGACACCTATGTGACCAAGGAGGCAGTGCCACAAGTATGTGGGACTATCGTTATCAACCTTACATCTTTTGGTTTTCACACTATGAACATGTGTAGCATTACGCTCGAGAAAGAATAAACCATTCACCATCGGAGCATGACCATAAAACATATCTCTCATATAAATAGAACAACCATTATTCTCGGATTTAAATGAGTAGCCATCTCGAATTAAACGAGATCCCGATACAATGTTCATGCTCAAAGCTGGCACTAAATAACAATTATTGAGGTTTAAAACTAATCCCGTAGGTAAATGTAGAGGTAGCGTGCCGACGGCGATCACATTGACCTTGGAACCATTCCCGGCGTGCATCGTCACCTCGTCCTTCGCCAGTTTCCGCTTATTCCGCAGCTCCTGCTTTGAGTTACAAATGTGAGCAACTGCACCGGTATCAAATACCCAGGAGCTACTATGAGTACTGGTAAGGTACACATCAATTACATGTATATCACATATACCTTTTGTTTTGCCGGCCTTCTTGTCTGCTAAGTATTTGGGGCAGTTCCGCTTCCAGTGACCACTTCCCTTGCAATAAAAGCACTCAGTCTCGGGCTTGGGTCCATTCTTTGGCTTCTTCCCGGCAGGTTTCTTGCCGGGCGCGGCAACTCCCTTGCCATCCTTCTTGAAGGCTTTCTTACACTTGCCCTTCTTGAACTTAGTGGTTTTATTCACCATCAACACTTGATGTTCCTTTTTGACTTCTACCTCTGCTGATTTCAGCATTGCAAATACTTCAGGAATGGTCTTTTCCATCCCCTGCATATTGAAGTTCATCACAAAGCTCTTGTAGCTTGGTGGAAGCGACTGGAGGATTCTGTCAATGACCACATAATCCGGGAGATTAACTCCCAGCTGAGTCAAGCGGTTATGTAACCCAGACATAGTGAGTATGTGCTCACTGACAGAACTATTTTCCTCCATCTTACAGCTAAAGAATTTGTCGGAGACTTCATATCTCTCGACCCGGGCATGAGCTTGAAAAACCATTTTCAGCTCTTCGAACATCTCATATGCTCCATGTCTCTCAAAACGCTTTTGGAGCCCCGGCTCTAAGCTGTAAAGCATGCCGCACTGAATGAGGGAGTAGTCATCAGCACGTGTCTGCCAAGCGTTCATAACGTCTTGGTTCTGTGGGACAGGCGGGTCACCTAGCGGTGCTTGTAGGACATAATCTTTCTTGGCAGCTATGAGGATGATCCTCAGGTTCCGGACCCAGTCCGTATAGTTGCTGCCATCGTCTTTCAGCTTGGTTTTCTCTAGGAACGCGTTGAAGTTGAGGACTACGTTGGCCATTTGATCTACAAGACATATTATAAAGATTTTAGACTAAGTTCATGATAATTAAGTTCATCTAATCAAATTATTCAATGAACTCCCACTTAGATAGACATCCCTCTTCTAGTCATCTAAGTATAACATGATCCGAGTCAACTAGGCCATGTCCGATCATCACGTGAGACGGACTAGTCAACGTCGGTGAACATCTTCATGTTGATCGTATCTTCTATACGAATCATGCTCGACCTTTCGGTCTTCTGTGTTCCGAGGCCATGTCTATACACATGCTAGGCTCGTCAAGTCAACCTAAGTGTTTGCATGTGTAAATCTGTCTTACACCTGTTGTATGTGAACGTTGGAATCTATCACACCCGATCATCATGTGGTGCTTAGAAACGAACGAACTGTCGCAACGGTGCACAGTTAGGGGGAACACTTTCTTGAAATTATTATGAGGGATCATCTTATTTACTACCGTCGTTCTAAGTAAACAAGATGAAAAACATGATAAACATCACATGCAATCAAATAATAATAGTGACATGATATGGCCAATATCACATAGCTCCTTTGATCTCCATCTTGGGGCTCCATGATCATCTTGTCACCGGCATGACACCATGATCTCCATCATCATGATCTCCATCATTGTGTCTCCATGAAGTTGCTCGCCAACTATTACTTCTACTACTATGGCTAACGCGTTTAGCAATAAAGTAAAGTAATTTACATGGCGTTTCTCAATGACACGCAGGTCATACAAAAAATATAGACAACTCCTATGGCTCCTGCCGGTTGTCATACTCATCGACATGCAAGTCGTGATTCCTATTACAATAGCATGAACAACTCATACATCACATATATATCATTCATTATTCATCACAACTTTGGCCATATCATATCACAAAGCACTTGCTGCAAAAACAAGTTAGACGTCCTCTAATTGTTGTTGCAAGTTTTTACGTGGCTGAAGTAGGGTTCTAGCAAGAACGTTTTCTTACCTACGTGAAAACCACAACGTGATTTGTCAACTTCTATTTACCCTTCATAAGGACCCTTTTCATCGAATCCGCTCCAACTAAAGTAGGAGAGACAGACACCCGCCAGCCACCTTATGCAACTAGTGCATGTTAGTCGGTGGAACCGGTCTCACGTAAGCATACGTGTAAGGTTGGTCCGGGCCGCTTCATCCCACAATACCGTTGAAGCAAGATAAGACTAGTAGCGGCAAGAAAGTTGACAACATCTACGCCCACAACAAATTGTGTTCTACTCGCGCAAGAAGAACTACGCATAGACCTAGCTCATGATGCCACTGATGGGGAACGTTGCAGAAAACAAAAATTTTCCTACGGTTTCACCAAGATCCATCTATGAGTTCATCTAGCAACGAGTGATTGGATTGCATCTACATACCTTTGTAGATCACGCGCGGAAGCGTTCAAAGAACGGGGATGAGGAAGTCGTACATGACGTGATCCAAATCACCAAAGATCCTAGCGCCGAACGGACGGCACATCCGTGTTGAACACACGTACGGTCAGTGTAACGTCTCCTTCTCCTTGATCCAGCAAGAGGGAAGGAGAGGTTGAGGAAGATGGCTCCAGCAGCAGCACGATGACGTGGTGGTGATGGAGCTGCAGTACTCCGTCAGGGCTTCGCCAAGCGCTATGGAGGAGGAGGAGGTGTTGGAGAGGGAGAAGGAGGCAACCAAAGGCGTGTGTGTAAAGCCCTCCTTCCCCCACTATATATAGGAGGGCCAAGGGGGGGGGGCCCGGCCCTAGGAGATCCAATCTCCTAGGGGGGCGGCGGCCAAGGGAGGTTTCCCTCCCTCCAAAGGCACCTAGGAGGTGCCTTCCACTAGTGGGACTCTTCCATTTTGAAACCCTAGGCGCATGGGCCTCTTGGGGCTGGTGCCCTTGGCCCATGTAGGCTAAGGTGCACCTCCTACAGCCCATGTAGCCCCCCGGGACAGGTGGCCCCACCCGATGGACCCCCGGGACCCTTCCGGTGGTCCCGGTACAATACCGAAGACCCCGAAACTTGTCCCGATGGCCGAAACAGGACTTTCCATATATAAATCTTTACCTCCGGACCATTCCGGAACTCCTCGTGATGTCCGGGATCTCATCCGGGACTCCGAACAACATTCGGGTTACTGCATATACATATCCCTACAACCCTAGCGTCACCGAACCTTAAGTGTGTAGACCCTACGGGTTCGGGAGACATGTAGACATGACCGAGATCGCTCTCCGGTCAATAACCAACAGCAGGATCTGGATACCCATGTTGGCTCCCACATGCTCCTCGATGATCTCATCGGATGAACCATGATGTCGAGGATTCAAGCAACCCCGTATACAATTCCCTTTGTCAATCGGTATGTTACTTGCCCGAGATCCGATCGTCGGTATCCCAATACCTCGTTCAATCTCGTTACCGGCAAGTCACTTTACTCGTACCATAATGCATGATCCCGTGACCAGACACTTGGTCACTTTGAGCTCATTATGATGATGCATTACCGAGTGGGCCCAGTGATACCTCTCCGTCATATGGAGTGACAAATCCCAGTCTTGATCCGTGTCAACCCAACAGACACTTTCGGAGATACCCGTAGTATACCTTTATAGCCACCCAGTTACGTTGTGACGTTTGGTATACCCAAAGCACTCCTACGGTATCCCGGAGTTACACAATCTCATGGTCTAAGGAAAAGATACTTGACATTGGAAAACTCTAGCAAATGAACTATACGATCTTATGCTATGTTTAGGATTGGGTCTTGTCCATCACATCATTCTCCTAATGATGTGATCTCATTATCAATGACATCCAATGTCCATAGTCAGGAAACCATGACTATCTGTTGATTAACGAGCTAGTCAACTAGAGGCTTACTAGGGACATGTTGGTGTCTGTTATTCACACATGTATTACGATTTCCGGATAACACAATTATAGCATGAATAAAGACAATTATCATGAATAAGGAAATATAATAATAATGCTTTTATTATTGCCTCTAGGGCATATTTCCAACAGGAGGGGGAGTAAAAACTTTACCATTCTGTTTGGGAACCGCCTATAATGTATCTAGTATGGAAGATACGGAGATCTCTTGGTTGTTATGTTGACAATGAAAGCATACCGCTCAAAATTATATTCATCTATGTTTTAAAGCTTGAGCTCTGGCACCTCTGCAAATCCTTGCTTCCCTCTGTGAAGGGCCTATCTGTTTACTTTTATTGCTGAGTCATCATCCTCTTATAAAAAGCACCAGTTAGAGAGCACCACCATCATTTGTATGCATTGTTATTAACTGATATTGCGTATGACTGTCACTGGATCTCTTTTACCATGAATTATAATGTAACACCCTTGATGCGGCTATATCTCCCACGTGTCGAAGCACGACTTAGAGGCATAACCGCATTGAAAGCAATGTCGCAAGTGAGGTAATCTTCACACAACCCATGTAATACATAAGGGAAAGATACATAGTTGGCTTACAATCGCCACTCACACAACTACATGAATAAAGAATTACATCAACCAAATACAATCAAGGTCCGACTACGGAACCAAAATAAAAGAAGAACCCCAAATGCGACAAAGGTCCCCGATCGACCCCAACTGGGCTCCACTACTGATCAACTAGAACGAAACAACACAAAGGAGAAGATCTTCATCGAGCTCCTCCTGAGCTTGGTTGCGTCATCTGCACGGACTCATCGGCACCTGCAAGCTAGTTTTGGAAGTATTTGTGAGCCACAGGGACTTAGCAATCTCGCACCCTCGCGATCAAGACTATTTAAGCTTATGGGTAAGGTAAAGGTATGAGGTGGAGCTGCAGCAAGCGACTAGCATATATGGATGCTACCATACACAAATGAGAGCGAGAAGAGAAGGCAAAACACGTTCGAGAAAGTATGATCAATAAGTGATCCTAAACAACCTACGTCAAACATAACTCCAACACCGTGTTCACTTCCCGGACTCCGCCGGAAAGAGACCATCACGGTTACACACGCAGTTGACTCATTCTAATTAAATTAAGATTCCAGTTATCTACAACCGGACATTAACAAATTCCCATCTGCCCATAAACGCGGGCATGGCTTTCGAAAGTTCAAATCCCTGCAGGGGTGTCCCAACTTAGCCCATCACAAGCTCTCACGGTCAACGAAGGAATAGACCTCCTCCCAAGACATTCCGATCAGACTCGGTATCCCGGTACAACAAGACATTTTGACAGGGAAAACTAAACCAGCAACACCGCCCAAATGTGCCGACAAATCCCGATAGGAGCTGCACATATCTCTTTCTCAGGGCACACTCAGATGAGTCAGTCGTCGGGTAGGCCAGCCCAGAGTTGCCCCTGGTAGCCCCGGACATTGCTTAGTTGGACCAAACTCAGAGGAGCACTAGCCCCGGGGGGGGGGGGGGGTAAAATAACGATGACCCTCAGGAGCGCGACTCCCAAGGGAAAAGAAAAGGCTAGGTGGCGAATGGTAAAACCAATGTTGGGCATTGCTGGAAGAGCTTTACTTAAGGCGAACTGTCAAGGGGTTCCCATTATTACCCAACCGTGTAAGGAACGCAAAATCCGGGAACATAACACCGATATGACAGAAACTAGGGCGGCAAGAGTGGAACAAAACACCAGGCATAAGGCCGAGCCTTCCACCCTTTACCAAGTATATAGATGCATTAATTAAAAAAAGATATATTGTGATAGCCCAACAAGTAAACATGTTCCAACAAGGAACAACATCTCCATGTTCCAACAGGAAACAAACTTCAATCTTCACCTGCAACTAACAACGCTATAAGAGGGGCTGAGCAAAGCGGTAACATAGCCAAACAACGGTTTGCTAGGACAAGGTGGGTTAGAGGCTTGGTTCAACAATGCGGGAGGCATGATAAGCAAGTGGTAGGCATCACAGCATAGGCATAGCAAAAGAGCGAGCAACTAAGCAAGCAAAGATAGAAGTGATTTCGAGGGTATGATCATCTTGCCTGAGATCCCGCAAGGAAGAAGAGCGAGTCCATGAAGAAGACAAACGGACGTAGACGAACGGGTGTAACATCCCAAATTTTCAATTTGGAATGTTACACATTAGATCATCATGCATATCATATTTTATTTTGCTTTTGGTTTTGATCCTAGAAAATCCTAAGCAACTCAAGGACCCACGGAGAGAGTTGGGGATTTCGTTATTTACATATTTGAGTTTTCTCAAATTTTGTAAACAGGATCATTTGATTTTATTTATTTTATCATCAATTATTTCTATTACAAAAATATGAGAGAGGGAATAAAATGACTTTCCCAAAATATAGAAATATTGAGGATTTAATAAAAAAATCAAATAAGATTTATTTCGGAGTTTTTCGGTATTTTTTTGAATTTAGGAAAAATGCGCATTTTTAAAAATTGCATTTAGGGCCCAAATAAATGTTCACTTTATCGGGCTTGATTTTAGAAGCTCGGGAAAATTTATTTCGTGATTTTTGGAGTCCGTTTAGTATTTCTTTTTATTTTTCTTCCGAGCGGAATTTTTTTAAAAAAAAAAGCACGGAACCGACTATGGGCCGTACTCGGCCAGGACTCCCCTGGCCGGGGCCTTTATAAGGTGCCACCCCGGGGCGAGAGAGCCCAGCCGCCCCAGCCCGAGAGCCCAGCCGGCCGAAACCCTAACCCTAGCCCAGCCCCCCCCCCCCCCGCCGCCGCCGCCACCGCCAGCCGCCGCCGGAGCCGTGCGTCGCCCGAGGTTCGCCGCCCTTGAAATCCGTGCTGTTTTAAAAAAAAATCCGTTCGTCGTTTTTCTTTTTCGTCGGATTTTTCCGCGGTTATTTTCTGATCGCGATTTCTGATCCGATTTTCGTTTTAGTATAACTTTTCGCTCGTTTATCGGAATCAGGCGATTCAAGCGCCTGGAGTTTCGTCTCGAAACCCTCTTTCCGAATAGTCAACTTAAACAAGTTTTTGCTACTGTAAAATTTGACTTAGATCTAGATTACTAGAACGAAGTTGTTTTCTTTCGCCGTTTGATTTCTTTTGCTTCGTTCGATTTGATTCTTTTTGCAAACCAGGGTTCTTAAGTTGAACTTTCTGGTTAGATCTTCTATTTGAGTTTTACCTGTGCATTAGATGAGTACTTATTGTATGCTTGTTTGTTTTTCTGCGATAGAATACCCGGAGTGCGCCGCTGTTACTTTGAATCTCTAGGTTTCGCGGATCATCAGCAAGGCAAGTAACACTTTGATCATACCTTTTTCTACAACCCAGTTTTATTGCATTAGATCAATCCTCACACATTGCATGATTAGGATCTAATTAAATTGTGGGATGGGAAGTAGATGAGGTAGTACCTATTACCTGTTTATTATCAAACCTTTGGGAGTAACTTCTACGTTGCTTATTATGCCATGCTATGCTAGTAGACGTGGATTGGGTGAGTGAAATCCATGACAGATGTGAGAATTTTTAATTAAGGGTTTATCTAAGGTGGCAACCTAACACACATCTGGGTGGATTGAGGCACCTGGGTATTCCCGGACTTGCTTGTTTTTATTTTGGACCGCCACCCAGGCTCAAAGGGATCATGAGATTATTCATACTAGAAACTTCCGTGTGCAGCCACAAGCCATTATGGGCTCTGGCATAGTTGAGTAAGTCATGCGAACTCTTACAGGGTAGACTAGCAGATGTTGGGGAAAGTAGGTGTACCGGTCTATCCATCGTAAGGTGCTAGCGCTTCTGAAAGACTGTGTATGGGTCATCCGTTTCTCAAACACCATGTAGTGCGAGAAATCCAACGGAGGCGATCAAGTCTTGTGGGGAAAGTGCGCAAACCTCTGCAGAGTGTAACAAACTAATCATGGTTAGCCGTGTCCCCGGTTATGGACATCTTGAGTATCTAGTACTTGGATTATCATGTGAATCTCAACATGTTACTCTAAAGTTAATTTTGTGGGGTTTTAATGATGATGATTAATTGGGATTGAGAATGCTGTCAACCATTCTCAATGTTTAACAACCACCATAATAGTAATTAATTTTATTCCTTTTCAGTAGGGAAAAATTGGCTTTACGCAAAAACTGTAACCATAGAGCTTTCCACCAGCCAAATATGCATATAGTATAGCTGTTGCATTTCATTACTCTCTATGTGTTACCTTGCCAGCATATTCCATGTGCTGACCCGTTTTCGGGCTGCAACGTTAATGTTGCAGACTTTTCAGATGACGATTAAGGAGTTTTAGGTCGTGGTTCTATACTCAGTGATGCCGTTGGAGTTGATGGACTCACCTATCTTCCAAGCCTTCCACTGTTATCGTTATTAGATGGCCTTAAGCCATATTTATTGTAATAAGTTCTCTTTTGAGACACTCGATGTAATAAGTGTGTGATTGCTACTCTGCTATAAATCCTCCGAGTACTGTGTGGTGTCAGCATTACTGATCCAGGGATGACACCGGAGCACAGAGATCAGACTGTTTGAGGTCTGGTCGCTACAGAGATGGTATCAAAGCACACGCTGACTGTAGGACACGACCACTAAGCTAAGAGACCTAGATCACTACTCACTTTCCTCTCTTCTGACTTCTCATCTTTTCTACTCTTGAGGATGGCGGATGCAAGGAACAAGTTCACCCAACCAGATGAAGATACACCCTTTGGACGCCACTTGAAGGAAGTCACTAGATACCTGAACATAGGAGTACCAAGCTTCACGGGAACCTACAACGCCACTTTACCTGAAGAAGAGCGCTGGATGATTCAAGTTCAAGTTCCAGGAAGGACGTTCATGCCAGTCACTGAGCCCATAGAGTTTTCTTTTGATGCACCAACTTGGAGTCTAGGAAAGAGTATGGCAGCTCACATCGTCATAGGACGCATTGGAGAAGTCTACCGCAAGGATCTCAAGGATACTATCTACCAGATTTGCGGACGCCGAGATGAACACTAGGAGATGATCAGCACCAGGAAAGATAGATCAATTGCAGCTTTATCCAGGAGTTAAACCAGCACATTCGACGACAGGAGAATCAGATGTGCGCCGACATGATAGATCTGAAGAAGGCTAAGACTAGAATCAAGGAACTGGAGGAAGAACTCAAGGCTACACGTGAAGATTATGAAGAAGAAATTGAAGTGTTGGTGGAGAAGAATGACGATCTGATGAAGAAAATTGGAATATTTATGGGAGGCCCGACACCAGTAGATGAAGACGAAGAACCCAAGGAGATTAGCCCGGAAGACTACATCATCATTAACGGCACCGACTCGGAACAAGATAGTAGCAATGATGACTATGTTGATGAAGCAGGAGCAGATATCATGGAGTCTACAACCATAGAATATTTCTAGTAGACCACCTCATCAGCAGTAGTAGTCCACCATGTAAATATAGTAGTCCGAGCACTTTGCGATAGTTAGATCGATTGTATGCCTTGTTTGATTGAAGTGAATTGTTTGCTTTTGCCTCATGTGCATATGGGTAGTGTTTTCCCCTTAGACCCCCTCTATTCTTATATCTCATCTTTTCTAAACCCTCAGATGCCTCCGAGATGTGACCCCAGATTTACCTTTCCGCCGGAGCTCACTCAGTTGATCCAGCAGCAGAACACCTTGATGCAGTTGCTAGTTCAGAATCAGAATCAGGGGAACAACCACAACAATCCACCACCACCACCACCACCTGTTGACCACTTAGCCCGTTTTCTTAGGCTGAATCCGCCGGTGTTTTCCAGTAGCACCGAGCCGATAGTAGCAGATGATTGGCTCTGCAAGATAGCTAGGGAGTTGACCATAGCAGGATGCACAGATGCGGAGAAGGTGAAGTTTGCCGCACATCAGTTAGAAGGACCCGCAGCATCCTGGTGGGAGAATTTCACATCCACCTTCCCAGTCGACAATGTCACATGGGACCAGTTTCAGCAGGCATTTCGTACTGCCCATGTTTCAGCAGGAGCAATGGCCATGAAGAAGCGTGAGTTTCGTAACTTGCGCCAAGGAGGACGGACAGTTGGCCAGTATGTGGAGGAGTTTAGTAAGCTAGCACATTATGCCCCAGATGACGTTGCTACAGATGCAGCTAAGCAGGAGAAGTTCCTGGAAGGACTGAATGATGAGTTGAGTATGCAGTTGATGGTCGCCACCTTCAACAACTACCAGGAGTTGGTAGATCGTGCTCTTATGATTGAAGGGAAGCACCAGCAAATTGAGAACCGTAAGAGGAAGTATGGACAAGGAAAGTATAATTCAGGAGCTCAGCAGAAGCCACGTTTTACCCCTAGGCCGGGAGGACATTTTCAGCATACCCATGGAGTAGGTAGCTCGCACAATCACAATGGCACCAAGAATGGTAATGGTAATGGAGGAAGCAACGGCCAGAACTGCACCAACCCATCAACCCCAGCCAAGAAGGACTTGAGCCACGTCACTTGCTATAAGTGTTCGAAGCCAGGACATTATGCCAATGAATGTCCTGAAGGCCAAAATGGCAATGGAAGTTCTGGGAAGAAGCCGAACCCTTTCAACAGGGGACAGGTGAACCACGTTAGCGTGGAGGAGGTTGAAGCTCAGCCCGATGCAGTAATAGGTAAGTTTTTGGTTAAGTCATTTACTGCACTCGTTCTTTTTGATACTGGTGCATCGCATTCATACATATCAAGGGGATTTGTGGAAAAGTATAGCTTGCCCACTAGGGTTCTCAAAACACCTATGTTAGTAAGCTCACCAGGAGCAGAGTACATGGCCAGTCAAGGATGTTTTCAAGTGCCATTAAGTATAGGAAGGCATGTTTTCCCTACGGATTTAATTATCCTGGAATCCCAAGGTCTGGATGTGATTCTTGGTATGGATTGGCTGTCGATGTATGGAGGAAACATCGATTGCGCCAGTAAGACAATTTTGCTCACAACGCCAGAAGGAAGAAGGATCAAGTATGTATCTCGGCATGCGCCAAACAGGACACAAGTAAATTCCTTATCAGGAGTTGTGCAGGAGGAAGTACCAGTGGTAAAGGATTTTCCTGATGTATTTCCCGAAGAGTTGCCAGGCATGCCACCGGATAGAGACATTGAGTTTTTGATTGAGCTTTTGCCAGGCACTGGGCCAATATCGAAGCGATCATACAGGATGCCCGCAAAAGATTTGGTGGAAATTAAGAAGCAGATTAAGGAATTACTGGATAAAGGTTACATTCGCCCAAGTTCTTCGCCTTGGGGATCACCTGTACTACTAGTAGAGAAGAAGGATGGATCGTTAAGGATGGTTGTTGACTATCGAGGATTGAACGAAGTAACGATCAAAAACAAGTACCCGCTACCAATGATCAATGATCTGTTTGATCGATTGCAAGGAGCTAAAGTGTTTTCCAAGATCGATTTGTGATCAGGATATCACCAGTTGAAGATTCGAGAACAGGATATTCCGAAGACAGCTTTTACCACAAGATATGGACTGTATGAGTATACCGTTATGTCATTTGGACTGACTAACGCACCTGCCTATTTTATGAACATGATGAACAAAGTGTTTATGGAGTTTTTGCATAAGTTCGTCGTAGTGTTCATTGATGATATCCTGGTTTATTCAAAGAATGAAGAGGGACATAAGGAGCATTTGTGTTTGGCACTTGGAAAGCTCAGAGAACATCAATTATATGCCAAGTTCAGCAAATGTGAGTTTTGGTTGAAGGAAGTAGGATTCCTCGGACACGTTATATCCGGAGAAGGTATAGCAGTAGATCCCGCTAAAGTTGAAACCGTGACCAAGTGGGAAGCCCCAACAACAGTTGGAGATATCCGGAGTTTTCTTGGACTCGCAGGATACTACCGGAGGTTTATTGAGAACTTTTCAAAGATTGCGAAGCCTATGACGGAGTTGTTGAAGAAGGATACTAAGTTCATATGGACTGATGAGTGTGAGGCAAGTTTCCAGGAATTGAAGAACCGTTTGGTTACCTCACCAGTGTTGATTTTGCCAGATCAAACCAAGGATTATGAGGTGTATTGCGACGCTTCACGTCGAGGACTTGGAGCAGTGCTTATGCAGGAAGGGAGAGTTGTTTCGTATGCTTCACGACAACTGAAGCCTCATGAATTGAATTATGCCACGCATGATTTGGAGTTAGCAGCCGTAGTGCATGCCTTGAAGACATGGAGACATTTCCTCATCGGAAATCATTGTGAAGTGTACACGGATCATAAGAGTTTGAAGTACATTTTCACATAGAAGGAGTTGAACCTCAGACAAAGGAGATGGTTGGAGCTCATCAAGGATTATGATATGAAATTGCATTATCATCCCGGGAAGGCTTATGCAGTAGCTGATGCATTAAGCCGCAAGAGCCATGTCAATACGTTAATGACGGGAGAAATACCCAAGGAGTTAGCAGAAAATCTTCGTGAACTATGTTTGGAAATAGTTCCTAGAGGCTATGTGGCAGCATTGGAAATTCAGTCAACTTTGATGGACAGAATCAGGGAAGCTCTGAAAACTGACAAGGAGATTGCTTCCATAAAGGAGAAAATGAAAGGAGGAAAAGCTAAAGGATTTCGTGAGGATGAGCACGACACCCTATGGTTTGAAGACCGTGTTTATGTACCCAATGACCCGGAGATCAGAAAGTTGATTCTGCAAGAGGCACATGATTCACCGTATTCGATTCACCTAGGAAATACCAAGATGTATTTGGATTTGAAGGATATTTTCTGGTGGACCGGAATGAAGAAGGATATTGCGGAGTATGTAGTAGTTTGTGACGTATGTCAGAGAGTAAAGGCAGAGCATCAGAAGCCAGCAGGATTGTTGCAACCATTGCCGATACCCGAATGGAAGTGGGATAAGCTAGGCATGGATTTTATCACGGGATTACCAAGGACTCGTTCAGGCTATGACTCGATTTGGGTTGTAGTTGATCGATTGATGAAGGTAGCTCATTTCATCCCAGTAAAGACCACTTACACTAGTGCTAAGTTGGCAAAAATATACATGACCAGGATCCTATGTTTGCATGGAGTTCCGAGGAGCATCGTATCAGATAGAGGAACCCAGTTTACCTCAAAGTTCTGGAAGCAGTTGCATGAGACTTTGGGTACTAGGCTAGAATTTAGTACAGCTTTTCATCTGCAGACAGATGGACAGATCGAGAGAGTCAATCAGATTTTGGAGGATATGCTGAGAGCTTGTGCGCTAGATTATGGATCTAGTTGGGACGATAATTTGTCATATGCAGAGTTCTCTTACAATAACAGTTACCAAACCAGTTTGAAGATGGCCCCTTTCGAAGCTTTGTACGGAAGGAGGTGCAGGACACCGTTGTCGTGGGACGAAGTTGGAGACCGCGAGTTGTTTGGACCAGATCTGATTAAAGAGTCTGAACAGAAGGTGAAGTTGATTCGCGATAGGCTCAAGGTAGCCCAGTCCAGGCAGAAGAGCTACGCAGATTCTAAACGCAAGGAGACAGTTTACGAAGTCGGAGACAGAGCTTATCTTCGAGTATCCCCACTTCGAGGGATTAAGCGCTTTGTAGTTAAGGGAAAGTTAGCGCCACGATTTGTAGGGCCATATCGAGTTTTGGAGCGTATGGGAGAAGTGGCCTACAAGTTGGAATTGCCGGAAGGATTGGCAGGAGTTCATGATGTGTTCCACGTTTCTCAGTTGAAGAAGTGTCACGCGGAGATGGCTGACATACCTTTGAGAGACACAGTGCCATTAGAAGCAATTCAGTTGGATAACAATTTGACCTATGAGGAGAAACCAGTCAAGATTCTCGAGTTTGCGAGCCGAGTCACTCGCAGCAAGGTTATCAAGTTTTGCAAAGTTCAGTGGAGCCACCACACGGAGGATGAAGCCACCTGGGAGCGAGAGGAAGATTTGCTCAAGGACCACCCTCACCTATTTTCTAGCCAACCCGAATCTCGAGGGCGAGATTCATCCTAAGGGGGGTAGGTTTGTAACATCCCAAATTTTCAATTTGGAATGTTACACATTAGATCATCATGCATATCATATTTTATTTTGCTTTTGGTTTTGATCCTAGAAAATCCTAAGCAACTCAAGGACCCACGGAGAGAGTTGGGGATTTCGTTATTTACATATTTGAGTTTTCTCAAATTTTGTAAACAGGATCATTTGATTTTATTTATTTTATCATCAATTATTTCTATTACAAAAAATGAGAGAGGGAATAAAATGACTTTCCCAAAATATAGAAATATTGAGGATTTAATAAAAAAATCAAATAAGATTTATTTCGGAGTTTTTTGGTATTTTTATTTGAATTTAGGAAAAATGCGCATTTTTCATAATTGCATTTAGGGCCCAAATAAATGTTCACTTTATCGGGCTTGATTTTAGAAGCCCGGGAAAATTTATTTCGTGATTTTTGGAGTCCGTTTAGTATTTCTTTTTATTTTTCTTCCGAGCGGAATTTTTTTTTCAAAAAAAGCGCGGAACCGACTGTGGGCCGTACTCGGCCAGGACTCCCCTGGCCGGGGCCTTTATAAGGTGCCACCCCGGGGCGAGAGAGCCCAGCCGCCCCAGCCCGAGAGCCCAGCCAGTCGAAACCCTAACCCTAGCCCAGCCCCCCCGCCGCCGCCGCCGCCGCCGCCGCCGGAGCCGGGCGTCGCCCGAGGTTCGCCGCCCTCGAAATCCATGCTGTTTTAAAAAAAATAATTCCGTTCGTCGTTTTTCTTTTTCGTCGGATTTTTCCGCGGTTATTTTCTGATCGCGATTTCTGATCCGATTTTCGTTTTAGTATAACTTTTCGCTCGTTTATAGGAATCAGGCGATTCAAGCGCCTGGAGTTTCGTCTCGAAACCCTCTTTCCGAATAATCAACTTAAATAAGTTTTTGCTACTGTAAAATTTGACTTATATCCAGATTACCAGAATGAAGTTGTTTTCTTTTGCCATTTGATTTCTTTTGCTTCGTTCGATTTGATTCTTTTTGCAAACCAGGGTTCTTAAGTTGAACTTTCTGGTTAGATCTTCTATTTGAGTTTTACCTGTGCATTAGATGAGTACTTATTGTATGCTTGTTTGTTTTTCTGCGATAGAATACCCGGAGTGCGCCGCCTGTTACTTTGAATCTCTAGGTTTCGCGGATCATCAGCAAGGCAAGTAACACTTTGATCATACCTTTTTCTACAACCCAGTTTTATTGCATTAGATCAATCCTCACACATTACATGATTAGGATCTAATTAAATTGTGGGATGGGAAGTAGATGAGGTAGTACCTATTACCTGTTTATTATCAAACCTTTGGGAGTTCCTTCTACGTTGCTTATTATGCCATGCTATGCTAGTAGACGTGGATTGGGTGAGTGAAATCCATGACAGATGTGAGAATTTTTAATTAAGGGTTTATCTAAGGTGGCAACCTAACACACATCTGGGTGGATTGAGGCACCTGGGTATTTCCGGACTTGCTTGTTTTTATTTTGGACCGCCACCCAGGCTCAAAGGGATCATGAGATTATTCATACTAGAAACTTCTGTGTGCAGCCACAAGCCATTATGAGCTTTGGCATAGTTGAGTAAGTCATGCGAACTCTTACAGGGTAGACTAGCAGATGTAGGGGAAAGTAGGTGTACCGGTCTATCCATCGTAAGGTGCTAGCGCTTCTGAAAGACTATGTCTCGGTCATCCGTTTCTCAACACCATGTAGTGCGAGAAATCCAATGGAGGCGATCGAGTCTTGTGGGGAAAAGTGTGCAAACCTCTGCAGAGTGTAACAAACTAATCATGGTTAGCCGTGTCCCCGGTTATGGACATCTTGAGTATCTAGTACTTGGATTATCATGTGAATCTCAACATGTTACTCTAAAGTTAATTTTGTGGGGTTTTAATGATGATGATTAATTGGGATTGAGAATGCTGTCAACCATTCTCAATGTTTAACAACCACCATAATAGTAATTAATTTTATTCCTTTTCAGTAGGGAAAAATTGGCTTTACGCAAAAACTGTAACCATAGAGCTTTCCACCAGCCAAATATGCATATAGTATAGCTGTTGCATTTTATTACTCTCGATGTGTTACCTTGCCAGCATATTCCATGTGCTGACCCGTTTTCGGGCTGCAACGTTAATGTTGCAGACTTTTCAGACGACGATTAAGGAGTTTTAGGTCGTGGTTCTATACTCAGTGATGCCGTTGGAGTTGATGGACTCACCTATCTTCCAAGCCTTCCGCTGTTATCGTTATTAGATGGCCTTAAGCCATATTTATTGTAATAAGTTCTCTTTTGAGACACTCGATGTAATAAGTGTGTGATTGCTACTCTGCTATAAATCCTCCGAGTACTGTGTGGTGTCAGCATTACTGATCTAGGGATGACACCGGAGCACAGAGATCAGACTGTTTGAGGTCTGGTCGCTAAAACGGGTCCTCACAAACGCGACGTTGTCGAAACCAACCCGAAGAAGCAAACACCGGAAAAGAAGCACACAACGTAGTAAACAATCAACACATGAACATGTTATGAAATGCGGGATGCGGTATGCGATGCATATGCATGATTGGACAAGGAATGCATGAACCTGGCCTCAACTTGGGAATCCAAGTGTGCCACTAGAAAGATGAGATGAAATCACTTGAAAACGATATAAAGAACGCCAGAATCGGAGTTACGGTTTGGAAATGGCAAGCGATTCAAATATGGCACCGGTCTGCGATTTACAGCAAGTAGCCATCTAAATGCAATGAGATGAATATGCTACAGCACCCAAACATGACAATAAAATACATGTCAGGGATGCATTCAAGATGCTTAACAAAAGTCTAGATCTGAGCTATGGCCAAATCATCCATTAACAGGTTCAAACAAGCATGGCAAAAATGCATATGACAAGCAGATCTCAGACTTAGTGAAATTAACACTTGTCTGGAATTTCAGATCAGGTAGCACTCTTCGGAGCAACAAAACTATATGCTACAGGATCTGAACATGGCAAAGTAAAGCATGGCATAGAGCTACTCAAAGATCTTAACAAAAGTCCCTTAGTGACCTTGAGCCAAAAGGGATCAGAAAATACAATTGCAAGCATGTGAACATGGCAAAAACATAATCAGATCACAGACTTAATGAAAACTGACACATGCTGAAACATAACTCAAGTAGGCATGTTTACGAGCTCGATGCACTCACTACGGTGCAAGTCATGACAAGCTAAGCATACATCCATCAAGAACACACAAAATGCAAGCTAGACATGGCAAGAACAATAGCATAGCATGCATGGATCAACCACAACATCATCGGCAAAATTGCAAAAAAGTTGACAATCTGCCCAGATTCACAAAGTAGCAAAAGTAGAGCTCGATTGACTCAAGCTAGGGTGCTCCATAATTGCAAACAAAGACATGGATGGATAAAGCACTACAATATTAACAAAACATCCTTACTGATCATCCTCAAAAGAGGTACGGATCACTAGGAAACAACATGAACATATGGCATCATGAGATAAACAGCTCAAGGACTTAGTGGAATTGCTAAGTCCCTGAAAACGGAATTAGCAAGTGCACCACTTTGCAAGCTTGCACTAGACACCACACATATCACAAAAATACATGGGTTGCACCTCTGGAAAGATGACAAAACTCTTAACAAAACATATGTAGAGCATCAGGGCATATCATGCACACAATAATCATGGCAAAAATGACAAAAAGCTAAACGGAGTAGCAGATCTGACAATTAACTCAAGTAGCCCTCTTCTAACAGAATTTCGGGCAACAAGATGAACTCAAATGAAAATGATGCAATGGAATAAAATGATGTACTCTTTGAGGTGAACATTTTGATATGCTATATGCATGAATCGGAGCTACGAATGCAAAGTTACGAGGCCAAGAACATGAGCACTTGGATCTGGAATTTCGGGGACTTAGTGAAAATTATACCTCCGGAAAAGTCAAACCGGGACGAAGTGGTACGGGACGGAGGGATCCGGATCCGGACGGGGCGTTTGGATCAGGGGAGTGGTGGATCTGATCCTGCTTCGTGGATCTCGCCGGAGAAGTTCGCCGGAGACGGGGGAGACGGCCGGAGAGGAGGAAGAACGCGACGCGGAGGCTGGAGGACGACGCCGGTGAGGCAGCGGCAGAGGACGCCGGCGAGCGAGGTGGCGGTGCACGTCGACCGAGGCGGCCGACGGCGAGGAGGCGTGGCGGCGCGTGGCGGCGAGGCGGCGCAGGCGCGGGGAGGCGAGCCTCGGGCGGCGGCGGCGACCGACAGGTGGCGGCGGATCCGATCGGGCGGCGGCGCGAGGAGATGGGCCCCGCGGGCCCGATCCGGGCCGCGCGGGCCGGCGGCGGGGTTGAGGAGAGAAAGGGAGCGGCTGGGCTGAGGTGGCACGCCGAGGTTGGCCCGGAGCGGTGGCGCGGCTGATGTGGCGGCTGCCCATTGGGCGGGGTGAGGTGGAGGGCGAGCGGACATGTCCGGGCGCGGTGGGAAATTGTCCGGCGGCGCGCGGGGGAGGAGGTTAGGGTTCATCCGCGCGAAAATTCCGGGAGGGACACATATTTATAGGTAGAGGGAGCTAGGAGAGTCCAAATGAGGTGTGGTTTTCGGCCACGCGATCATGATCGAACGCTCTAGATGATGGAGCAGGTTTAGGTGGGTTTTGGGCCAAATTGGAGGGGGGTTCGGCTGCAACACACATGAGGCCTTTTCCGTCCCTCGGTTAACCGTTGGAGTATCAAACGAAGTCCAAATGGTACGAAACTTGACAGGCGGTCTACCGGTAGTAAACCAAGGCCGCTTGACAAGTCTCGGTCCAATCCGGAAATGTTTAATCTCCACACACGAAAAAAGGTAGAAATGACCACCAGAGGAGAACGAAGCGCCGGAATGCAAAACGGACAACGGGGAAAAAGCTCAGATGCATGAGACGAACATGTATGCAAATTAAATGCACATGATGACATGAAAAGATGCAACACGTAAGCAAATGACATGGCAACAACAGCAAATAACTAGAGGACACCTGGCACATCGGTCTCGGGGCGTTACATATAATGTCTAGTCAGCCCTTGATCTTCAGGGGTGCTCTGCATTTATGTTTTGCAGTCTCAGAAAGGGATAGCGAGATACCATCTTGTTATATCATATCATGATTGTTTTGAAAAAGTGTAGTCATTCGAGATTTATTATTATTGCTCACTAGTTGATTATGCCATTGATATGAGTAAATGTGAGACCCAAATGTTATTGTGATTATGGTTAGTTCATAATTTTTGCTGAAGACATGAATGCTGGCTTTACATATTTGCAACAACAAGATCAAAAAGAGTTTGTAAAAGTTTTTCTTTATCACTTTCAGCTTGTCAACTAAATTTCTTGAGGACAAGCAATCGTTTAAGCTTGGGGGAGTTGATACGTCTCCATCGTATCTACTTTTCCAAACTCTTTTGCCCTTGTTTTGGACTCTAGTTTGTAAGATTTGAATGGAACTAACACGGACTGACGTTGTTTGAAGCAAAATTGCCTTGTTGTTATTTTTGTGCAGAAATAAAAGTTCTCGAAATTACCTGAAACTTCCTGGAGAATATTTTTGGAATAAATAAAAAATATTGGCAAAATAATCAATCAGAGGGGACCCACCAACTATCCACAAGGGTGGGGTGCGCCTCCTCAGGGCACGCCCCCTGCCTTGTGGGTCCCTTGGACCTCCACCGACCTCAACTCCAACTCCATATATTCACGTTCGGGGATAAAAAATCAAAGAGAAGGATTCATTGTGTTTTACGATACAGAGCCGCCGTCACCCCCTGTTCTTCATCGGGAGGCCAGATCTGGAGGCCATTCGGGGCTCCGGAGAGGGGAAATCATCGTCATCATCATCACCACCACCATTAATTTCATGATGCTCACCACCGTGTGTGAGTAATTCCATCATAGCTAGGCTTGCTGGATGGCGATGGGTTGGATGAGATTTATCATGTAATCGAGTTAGTTTTGTTGGGGTTTGATCCTTAGTATCCACTATGTTCTGAGATTGATGCTGCTATGACTTTGCTATGCCTAATGCTTGTCACTAGGGCCTGAGTGCCATGATTTCAGATCCGAACCTATTATGTTTTCATGAATATATTTGTGTTCTTGATCCGATCTTGCAAGTTGTAGACACCTATTACGAGTTATGATCCGCATACCCCAAGGTGACAATAATTGGGATTCTTTCCGATGATTACCGTAGTTTGAGGAGTTCATGTATTCACTAAGTGCTAATGCTTTGTTCCGGTTCTTTATTAAAAGGAGGCCTTAATATCCCATAGTTTCCATTAGGACCCTGCTGCCACGGGAGGGTAGGATAAAAGATGTCATGCAAGTTCTTTTCCATAAGCACGCATGACTATATACGTAATATATGCCTACATTATATTGATGAATTGGAGCTAGTTCTGTGTCACCCTAGGTTATAACTGTTGCATGATGAATGCCATCCGACATAATTATCCATCACTTATCCATTGCCTACAAGTTCATTTCATTGATCTTTGCTTCCTTCCTTTTCTGTTGCCACTATTACAATTGCTACAAAACTGCTACTGTTACTTTTGCCATCGTTACCTTTACTTCCATACTACTTTGCTACTAAATATTTTGCTACAGATATTAAGTCTTTCAGGTGTGGTTGAATTGACAACTCAGCTGCTAATACTTGAGAATATTCTTTGGCTCCCCTTGTGTCGAATCAATAAATTTGGGTTGAATACTCTACCCTCAAAAATTGTTGTGATCCCCTATACTTGTGGGTTATCAATACCCCCGATACTAACCATAGATTCATCAAAATAAGCGAACAACACAATAGAAACATAATCTGTGAAAAACAGAACAATCTGTAGTAATCCGAACAATGACCATACTTCTGTAACTGTAAAAAATCTGCAAAATTAGGAAAACATGGGCAATTTGTATATGAATCTTGTGTAAAAGTTAGAGAAAAAACACGTTTCTGTGAATTTTTAAAAATTCCAGAACTGGGCGCAAAAGTTTTTGTTTTTTCACAGAATCAAATCAACTATCTTCCAAATCATCCCAAAGGTCTTACTTCGCACAAACATTAATTTAAAACTCAATAACACCATTACAACAGAAGCATAATGGCATATTTATTGGAAAACAGAATAAAAATCAAGAAAAACAAAAAAACACATTGGGTTGCCTCCCAACAAGCGATGTTGTTTGGCGCCCCTAGCTAGGCATATTGCATAGATCTAGGTATTGTCATATTTGGTATTCAATTCCTCAATTGCACATCCATACTTCCTAGGGATTTCATTAGGTTTATTAATGATCACGCTCCTAGGTAAAAAATCAAGGATTTCATTTGTAAGAGTTAGTTCCTTAATCATATTGATAAAGTTAGGGCAAATACTTATCATCTTAAGACCCTCGTTTCCTTTACTAGATAATCCACCCTTATTCTTAGGAACATAAATAAACTTAGTAGTTTTATTAGGAGGAAAATTTTGAGTAGTTTTGGCAGAAGCAGAAGTGGAACCGAAATGGGTAATAATCTCCTCCAACTTATCAATTCTAGTAGGACTTCATTCTACTCTCTCGTTAATTACATGCTCCTTCTACTTTAGCATTTTAGAAGTAATTCATACCTTTGATCCAATTTGAGTAATATGATTATGAATGTTTTTATCCAAATTTTCAATATGCTCCATGGTAGAAATTTTATTTTCAATAATATCTAGCCTTTGCACCACATGTTCCAAGGTTAATGTTGTTTCATTAATCATGATTGGTGGTGAACCCACCAAATTTTCTATAGCATTAAAAGCATCCATAGGGTGACTACCTCAAAATTACCCCTAATGATAGTGTCTAGCACAAATCTATTCCAAGTAGTAACACCCACATAAAAATTTCGAAGAAGAACGATAGTAGATTGCTTACAAGTAGATCTATTCTGAGCATCACAAATTCTATACCAAGAATCTTTTAAATTATCTCCTCCCCTTTGTTTAAAATTAAGAACCTCACTTTACAGGGTACATGCTACGAGAGGACAACTAGCCATGATAGCAAAGAAAGCAATCTATCACACAAGCAAACAAGAAGCAAACGAAAAAGACAAACGGAAAGAAGGCAAATAAAAGGTAAATATTTTTGTATTTTTCTGAAAACGTTTTAGAAGTGGGGGAGAGGAAAACAAGAGGCAAATGACAAATAATGTAAGTGGAAGAGATGAGAGTTTATGATAGGCCCTTGGTAGGCCTGATGTAGATCCTCCCCGACAACGGCGCCAGAAATTCTTCCTGCTACTTCTTCAGCTTGTGTTGGTTTTTCCCTTGAAGAGGAAAGGGTGATGCAGCAAAGTAGAGATAAGTATTTCCCTCAGTTAAGAAACAAGGCATCAATCCAGTAGGAGGAACACACAAGTCTCCAATAATCCCACTGTTGACGCTGAAAAGTGGCACAATCATAAAAGTTGCTTAAATCTATATCAAGATAAATTCAAACTTATAATTTGAAGTCACCATGGAATTTCTCTCTTTGCAAAGATGAACATGGATATGAAGATGGTCTAAAACGGAGCTCGGATGCAAAAGTTATGACAAGTTTAGAGATGCTCATATTCACATCAGATTATTAAATTGCCCTAAACTCAATTAAGATGGCCTCTTATAGAAAATGTATGAACACAAAAGTTGTGCATCTCGTCGAAACGGTTGATTTCGGTATAAAAACGGTCTTAATCCGAGGTTGTATGCAATCTGTGGAGGCAAAACAAGGTCAGAAATAGAAGCTGCAGAGTCATTTCGGACCGACTGAGTTGATTTGATTTCGGTCCAAAAAATTACCAGAGAGTTGGCAATGTTAACTCGGTGGGACCAAAGCAAACCAATCAGTGAGACCAAGTTGATCCGGGAAATTACAGAAAGTTACAGAGAGTTGGCCACGTTCACTCGGTGGGACCGAAGCAAACCAATCGGTGAGACCGAGTTGATCCGGAAAATTGCCAAAGATTCATGTCCGAGTTAGGTTAGGGTTTTTGATGTTTTGAACGGAATTTTTAGTCCTTTTCTTGTACGGGAAGTCCAACCGCCTCATAAATAGATGAGAGGTGACGGCCGATTGAACAACACACAATCGACAAATCAATATACTACTTTTTACTCTAGGTTTTACATCTCTCCCTTGTTCTTTCTCTCTCGTTCTTCGTTTGTTCTTCGTGTTGAAGGGCAGCGATCCTCGAGGTCCTAGGGGAGAGTGAATCAACCTAGGGCAGCCCATAGCTGCAGCGCATCCAGACGGGGTCCCTCCCGAGCATGTGGGGTTTCGGGGGCTCAAAAGCGCCCGCCGGATTGCTTGCTTGCGTACCGCGCTTCCAGACGGGTCTCCTTCGACGTGAGCTACGGTGCATCACCCTCGGTGTTGGAGGTACAGGGTGACGCATTCGTGTGTGAACACACCTTTTGGTGACTCTGCTGGGGATGAAACATCAAGAATCATCATCAAGCATGTCGGATCTCCCCAAGCCCTCAGAAGTTAGCGTCGATAACATTGTTAAGCCCAGTTTTGATGAACTATCAGATAAACATCGCTAAGTCTATGAAGCACGCAAGAAGCAGCGTGAAGAGGCTTTTGAGGCGCTTAAGAAGAAGCGCGAGAAGGAGGATTTGGATGTGTTTCTTTCAAGTTTCAAGAAGGAACATCAAGGCAACATCACTCTGGTTGGAAACGTCAATTTCCCTCCTCTCATTGACGAACAAGATGAAATCACTATGAGTAAAGTTTTTTCACTAGAGCAATTGGCTGTGATTGAGAGTCTTGTTATTAAGGGTAATGTGATGGCATACAATTATTTTGTGGCTAGTGCTAATGCTTAGAAAAATATGCCTCCATCATCTAGTGGTAATGTTGGTATGTCTAAAAACCCTAGTCCAACTTTACCTATTTCATCGGCACCACCTATGCAACAACAATATAATATGTCGTTGAATTTTTACCCTAGTCAAACCAACCAGCTTGTGGCTGCACCTACATATCCTAATCCTGTTATGAGTGTGCCCAATTCGGTGTCAATGCCGAATCACTTTGTCACACCACCGATAGGCACAAGCATGTTTGGTTTTCTGCCGAATTATGGTTCGGCGCCCATCCCATAAGTTGCACCACTAGCTAGTACTCAGGTTGCTCCTATATCATTGCCTCAAACATCTTCATCTACCTCGGATCCAATTTTAGCTAAATTAAGGGAGGATTTGCATAAGATGTTTCTAGAAACTTTCGGAAACGAGCTGAAAGTAAAGAACCGTGTGTACCAAAAGCCTTATCTTGAATAGTTTGATGCAGTTTTGTACCCTCAAGATTATAAGGTTCCTGATTTTTGTCAAATTTAGTGGAGAGGGCACGAAAACAACATGGGAGCATGTTAGTCAGTATCTAGCGCAGTTGGGTGAAGCAGGTTCCATAGAAGAACTGAAAGTGCGTTTATTTCCCTTATCTTTAACTGGCGCCGCATTTTCATGGTTTGCTGCTTTACCACATGGTTCAATTCTCTTATGGTCGCAATTAGAGCAAAAGTTTCATAATCACTTTTATAGCAGCAATAATGAGCTTAAGTTGTCACATCTTACATCGGTTAGGCAAAAACATGATGAACCGGTCACCGATTATGTCAAGAGATTTAGAGATATAAAAAACAGATGTTATAGCTTAGTGATAACTGAAAGAGACTTGGCAGATCTTGTTCTTAATGGCTTGAAAAATCATATTAAAGAGAGGCTAGGAAGTTATGAGTTTTTGAATATTAACCAAGTCTTACAAAAAGCTGTGGTTCAAGAGAGTCGAAGTAAAGAGGTTCACAGGTCTACAACCAATCGTCCTAGAATGCATATGGTTGAATACAATGATGATAATTCGGACGATGAGGTTGATGTCTATACTACCAAGTTTGTTTGGTCCTCAAAGGCCAAACCCTATACATGCAATGCTCTTAAGCCGATTCGTAAGAGTCGTGATGAGAAGATGAAGTTTACTTTTGATATATCTAAGTGTGATAAAATATTTGATGCTCTCTTGCAAGATAAGATGATTAGAATATCACACACCATACCGCCGTTTGACGAGCTGAAACGACGTGCTTATTGCAAGTACCATAATTCATTTTCTCATGCTACTAACGATTGCAATGTTTCTCGAAGACATATACAATCGACCATTAATGATGGATGATTGAATTTTGCTGAGATGCAAGTTGATAAACAACCCTTCCCGATAAACACCATGGACTTGGAGGGAAAGAAAATGTTAATTCGACCTAGCATAGCCGAATCTGCTAATAAAGATAATGTTGTTATTGGTGAACCCAGGAAAGGCAAGGAGGGCAACAAAGTCTTGGGAAGAGAGGTTGTGCTTGATAAGAAACCCGATGGCAAGGAAGTATTGAAGATCACCATAAAAAGTCCTGCACTCGGGGGGCAACCGAAAGTACAAGAATATGCTCATGTCAAATTTATTAAGACTAAGAATTCAGAAGTTGGCAAGTGGGGAAAGAGTGAAGCTAAGCTCAAGCGAATCAAGCCAACTTTTGATATGCTTCTATCCAAATATGCAAGTCAAGCGGCCGGTTCTAGCTCTAATCGGCTATCACATTCAAAGTGTTCAAGATCGCCTTCGGAGCAAGAGTTTCGATGCTATGCAAGGCGATATGGGTCGTGGGCACCGACACCATGGATGTCACAAACCCCCTATGCTCCATATTACATGGGAGAATTCAATGGAGGATGGGGGCAGCCCCCAATGGCTCCTTATGCTTTTCATATGGGGTGGTTAGCACCTAGAAGGCCTGCTCGCGAGAGGCTTTATTATCCCACACAAGGCCGTTTGAGCTATGGTGCCAATCAGACAAAAAAAATTCTCCAAGCGAGGCCAAACCTAGGGATCCCAAATATATTTAACCTAAGTGGTGTCCTCCCGGTTTAACTAAGATCATGAAAAGGAGATTACAATGTATGAGGAACCACGAGAAGGTGGAGCAGAGAGAAGAGAAGCAAAGGGACGAATTGTTCAATGAAATTTGGCCCATGGCACTCAGAAAACAAGTGTGGAGGCCTAAGCAAAAAGAAAATGCAAGTGCTTCTACATTAGCTATGGCAACACCTACACCACCAAAAGAGGATGGTGCGACCCCTATTACATCGTCCACACCACTGGAAACATTTTCTTTAGTTGAGGAAACTTTAAGCCCAATATACACATTGGGAGATGAAGATGAGATGGTGGATTATGAATCTAGGCCGGTTCGGGAAGGAATGGATATTAATATGGTGCATTACTTACCTGCCGAGTTTCGTGCTATAGGTGAAGAAGGGGAGGTGGCCCATCTGGATTTTGGTCCTAAGAATGCTATTTTCCAGAAGCCCAAAGAACTGGTGAAACACTTGAATCCCTTGTATGTCAAAGGTCATATTAACGGATCACTGCTTACTAGAATGCTCGTTGATGGTGGTGCTGTGGTAAATCTTATGCCCTATTTGGTCTTCAAGAAGTTAGAATTACATGATGTTGCATTGATGAAGACCAATATGGTTCTTAATGGAGTTGAGGGTAAAGAAAAGACAGAGGCCAAAGGTGTGATGTGCATGGAACTCACCGTGGGAAGCAAAACTTTGGCCACCAAATTCTTCATCGCTGAGGTGCAAGGTAACTATAATGTTATATTAGGCCGTGATTGGGTTCATGCTAACCAATGCGTGCCATCTACGATGCATCAGTTCTTAATACAATGGGTCGACGATGAGGTAGAAGTCATTCACGCGGATAATTCAGCTTGTGTTGCTTTGGCCGATGCATATGTGGATTGGAATCATCCCGATGTTACTTGCTTAATAGAGCATGAACTCTCAGAGTTTGATTTCTTTAGTGCTACAAGGAACGGGTTCATTCCCATCTCTTTAAAGTCGATTGGTGGTAATTGGTTACAAGGTATGATGTAAACAAGAAGTTAAAATGAATGGTGATATAGAATTATCGCCCTAAGCATAAACGTGGCCGATATAGAAATTATCGCCCTAAGCACATACAAATGGAAAATGGAGACATCATCCATAGAACAAACATGGTACACGTTATTTTTCGGCACACTAGCTTTGCGGAAAAACAGGGAGGCATGTGTTGACGCTGAAAAGTGGCACAATCATAAAAGTTGCTTAAAGCTATGTCAAGATTAATTCAAACTTATGATTGGAAGTCACCATGGGATTTCTCTCTTGAAGAAGATCAAGATGGATACGAAGATGGTCTAAAATGGAGCTCGGATGCAAAAGTTATGACAAGTTCAGAGATGCTCATATTGACATCAGATTATGAAATTGCCAGAAACTCAGTTAAGATGGAATCTTATAGAAAATGTATCAACATGAAAGTTGTGCGTCTCATAGAAACGGTTGATTTCGATATAAAACCCGTCTTAATCCGAGGTCGTATGCAACCTATGAAGGCAAAACAAGGTTAGAACCAGAAGCTGCAGAGTCATTTCTGACCGACCGAGTTGATTTGATCGGTGAGACCAAGTTGGTCCAAAAAATTATAGAGAGTTGGCAACGTTAACTTGGTGGGATCGAAGCAAACCAATCGGTGAGACCGAGTTGATCTGGGAAATTACATAAAGTTATAGAGAATTGGCCATGTTCACTCGGTGGGACCGAAGCAAACCAATCGGTGAGACCGAGTTGATCCAGAAAATTGCCAAAGATTCATGTCCGAGTTAGGTTAGGGTTTTTGATGTTTTGAACGGAATTATTAGTCCTTTTCTTGTATGGGAAGTCCAAACGCCTCATAAATAGATGAGAGGTGACGGCCGATTGAACAACACACAATCGACAAATCAATATACTACTTTTTACCCTAGTTTTTACATCTCTCCCTTGTTCTTTCTCTCTCATTCTTCGTTCATTCTTCATGTTGAAGGGCAGCGATCCTCGAGGTCCTAGGCGCGAGCGAATCGACCTAGGGCAGCCCATAGCCGTCGCGTGTCCAGACGGGGTCCCTCCCGGGTGTGTGGGGTTTCGGGTGCTTAAAAGTGCCCATCGGATTGCTTGCGTACCACACTTCTGGACGGGTCTCCTTCGACGTGAGCTGCGGTGCATCACCCTCGGCGTTGGTGGTACACGGTGATGTGTTCGTGTGCGAACATCCACATGCACAACCAAACGATAAAGGGGTTGTCAATCGTGTACCTCCAACGCCACAACGCGATAAAGGGGTTGTCAATCGCTTCACGATTATTTGAAAAGATGAGATCTGATAGTGACAGATGTAAAAGATAAGTAAAAATGCAAAATAAGATAAAGGTAAATAGATTGCAGCAAGGTATTTTTGGGTTTTTGATCTTGTAGATCTGAAAATAATATGATAAAAGATAGACCCAGGGGACATAGTTTTCACTAGAGGCTTCTCTCTTGAAAGAAATCATACGGTGGGTAAACAAATTACTGTTGAGCAATTGATAGAAAAGCGAATAATTATGACGATATCCATGGCAATGATCATGCATATAGGCATCACGGCCGAGAGAAGTAGACTGACTCATGCCTGCATCTACTACTATTACTCTACACATCGACCGCTATCCAGCGTGCATCTAGTGTATTAAGTTAACAAGAACGGAGTAACGCCTTAAGCAGGATGACATAATGTACAGGGACAGATCCCATAAATATGAATAAACCCCATATTTTTATCCTTAATGGGAACAATATAAATAAGTGCCATGTCCCTTTCTGTCACTGGGATTGAGCACTGCAAGATTGAACCCATTACAAAGCACCTCTCCCATTATAAGAAAAATCAATCTAGTTGGCCAAACCAAATCAATAGATCAGAGAGAAATACAAAGCTATATAAATCATGCATAAAAGAGTTCAGAAAAGACTCAAATAATATTCATAGATAATCTGATCATAAACCCACAATTCATCGGATCTCAACAAACGCACCGCAGAAGAAGATTATATTGACTAGATCTCCAAGAACATCGAGGAGAACATTGTATTGAAGATCAAAGAGAGAGAAGAAGACATCTAGCTACTAGCTATTGACCCATAGGTCTGTGGTAAACTACTCAGACATCATCGGAAGGGCAACAAGGTTGATGTAGAAGCCCTCCGTGATCGAATCCCTCTTCGGCAGAGTACCGAAAAAGGCCCAAAGATGGGATGTCACGAGAACAGAAGCTTGTCGCGGCGGAAAAGTATTTTTGGTGTTCCCTCTGGTATTCAAGGAATATTTGGGTATTTATAGAAGAAGAATTAGGGTTAGAGGAGTCAGGGGGGCACAAGATTGGAGGGCGCCCCCTGGGGCGGGCCCCCTGAGCTTGTCGCCACCTCGTGGCCCTTCTGTCCTCCTCCTGAAGCTTCCAGGGTGTCTTGTGGTCCAAGAAAATTCGTCAAAAAGTTTCGTTCCATTTGAACTCCATTTGGTATTGATTTCCTATAAAGACAAAAACAAGGAAAAAACAACAGCTGGCACTTGGCACTAGGTTAATAGGCTAGTCCCAAAAAATGATATAAAATAGCATAATAATGCATATAAAATATCCAGGATAGATAATATAATAGCATGGAACAATAAAAAATTATAGATACATTGGAGACGTATCACACAACTATGTCTCTCGTGGAAGCAAATTTATGTCTTCAGGAGAAGCAAGTATGTGCCTCTCATGGAAGAAAAATAGACATTTTTTCACGCATGTTTTTCAAATTGCTTTCTCCAAAATCTTGAGAAAAACATGCGAAAACGAAAAACTAAAAAAACATCTAAATCCCAAAAACGCGTACAGAAAAATATAAATCTGAGGAAGGGCCCAACACGTGAACGTGGCAGCTGCTGAGAACGCGCCAAGTGGCGTGCTGTCAGCCCACCCAAAATGACCCTTGAGAAGCTCCTACAAGGGGTTCCCCTCACTTAGTTGCTCTCGCGCCCATCTCTCCCTATTGATTTTCTTTTCTTTTGTGGTTGTTCCTTTTTTTTGAAGTGTTTGCCCACAACAGTACCCAAGGTAAAATTTTGAAGTTTAAATATAATCCTCTAACCCTCTTGCTACAGAAAATCAAGGAGATATTTTTATCCCATATGGTGCATCAACTTTGGCTCGAGAGCGAAGACTTGTTCATCTACATAATGCCGATGCACCGCAAGCGGGTACGTCTTCGGCCAAATTTTCTATGAGGTGCTCAAACTTGGTTGAAGAAAATAAATGGAGCATCAAAGCCTAGCTATATGGATCTAAAGAAAGCACTGTCGAAAGGCAACCTAGAAGTAAGTAGGAGTATTTATTACTTTTGTGTCTTTTGAGTTTAGTTTGCATTCATATTTTTGCATTGGCACTATGCATGAATTGGTATTAAAGTTGGTTTGGTTTAAGTCTTCATTAGGTGAAAATTTTCGTCTGCTCAGTTTTTTTATGTGGTACCGTTGCACTGTTGGATCTTCTTAATATTTGCCTAGTACAAGTGTTGAAACTCCGCAAGAATTTTCAAAGAAAACGAAGTTCCAGATGAATTAGAGGAAAAGATAATGTTTTATATGACCGCCTAGGGTCGTATGTGCAGTCGTATCGAGCGAGGGAGGAGCCAACAAAAATATCCAGAGGCAACAGAGCCAACGACGGTGTTCGATACAAGAGGGTGCATTCATATGAGTGGTCATATTACTCTTGGTCATAAGCGACCCGAGATTCAGAGCGCAAGATAGTGTTTCATAAGAGCGCAGGTGCTTGTACGCGCGCTCGTATGTCTGACTGTCAACATTGTGTACTACAACAGAGCGAAAGATGGCGGACCATATGACCGCAAGCCGTCATATGTGCGCTCATACCAAGGCAAGAAAATGCCCAATTTATTTATTTCTTCGAGCCAAGGTCAATGGGTTATATTTTAACCGCCCGTTTGCACTTCAATGTTTATTATTTACGTATGAAGCCTCTGAACCAGGGATTCTTTGTAGTTCATCATGTTTCTTTCATTTCTTTTGCCCAGTTGGGTATATGAACCACATTCGTATACCGAACCGCATTCATTTTATCTTGTGTGTTATTTTCACAGAGGTTTGGACCTAGTGTGGTGACATGTTCGGTATGGTGCCAACCGTATGCAAACCCACACAAGACACTCGGTCGCTTTGATTCTACAAAATTTCAACTACAAGCGCTTGGTTCCATCGGGCCACATCAAATGAACATTTGACAAAGTGTAGGTCCATGTCCATCAAGGGAGAGGTCATTTGCACTTTGACGGTAAAAGCTTTAATACCCTTGCTTACATCTAAGCTTGGGTAGGTAACCACTTTCCATACTCTCCTTTAATAAACTACACTTTCTCTCTTCATTTCCTATTTTTCTTGAGATAAGTTCTTGAAAAGGTCTAAGCTTAGGGAAGTTATTTTTGCATGTGTAGAGTTTTGTGCAATGATCTTCATCTGATCGATACTATGCAATCATGTGTCCCGCTGTTTGACATGCTTGCTTAAGTATGATTGCTCTGTATTTGTATATGGGAATCACTTGCTCAAGTTAGGCCCCATATTGCCAAGTTAATGTTTTTATGCACTTTGTTCAAGTTTTTGCTTAGCTTGAGAACAATCTTGTGATCCTTCGAAAGACATTGACAAGATCTCTACTTTTACAAAAAAAAGGGACAATGATGATGGTTGAATAAAAGTTTGACACTTGTTAGAATTGTTTTAAAAGAAAGAGTTATGGAGTAGCTCAACCCCATGGTGTTTGATATAATAGACTTAATAGCCCTTATGGATAAAATTTTCCAGAGGAATTTAATTGAAAGGTGAATGAGATTATGCCAAAATCTGTGTTTGCATTTTTACAGGGCGCTTCAGCTTTTCGCTGGTTCTACGGCCTTGCTACTCTATGCACGTGTATGCGTGTAAATGTGGCTCTGTCACCTTTCTTGATGTTATGCTGAGAACTCCGTTGGACAATGAACGATCAACCAGAGTTTCGGCTCGGATTTCGACTATGAGTTTGTTACCGTACGTAGTGGCAACACTACATCAAATATTATTCAGCTTTCTCTTTAAATGGTGTATATGTGGTAAATAAAGGGTACCAGTCACAAGAGCTTGAAAAAGACAACATATTGGTCCATTGTACCAAAAAATTCAGCACTGCGAAACCTTATGCATGATCATTTCTTTGGCATGATCTCGTCACCCAGCAACAAAAGTTCCAGCAAACAATGATTAGTAAGTGTATGAGGGCCTTGACTTGAGAATGTTAGTGGGCGGTGATGACAAACTCTATATCTTGAATTTTTGACAACTCTCTGTGTTCAAGTTTGTTTAAAATAACAACAAAAATAAATAAACAAGTTATTAAGTAAGAGGATCCAAGTATTTGTTTTCATACTAGATTAAAATTTGACAAGGAGCATTTTTATTGAAGCTCTCATGAATGTATCAAAATGTGTATATGTTACCTAGCTGAGCATGTGCTACCTTATTCAAATATGATCCATCTTGCTTATAGCTTGCAGAGAAGACAAGGATACGCCCATGGGAGGCAATCCTATTGATTAGTTAGATGGATAACTTTGGTTCATCAACCTTCTTGCTCGAGGACGAGCAAGGTATAAGCTTGGGGAAGTTGATGAGTGGATTTTATGCATACTTTTTAGAGTATATTCTAGAGCAAAAATCCCTCATAACATGTCCATCTAGCACTTATACATGTCCGCAATGCATATTATTCTGTATTTACTCGTCTTACCAAGTTCATTGCACAACTTTTATTTTTATTTAGTTTTAAATATTTTTCCTTTGTTTTGTGGTCTTTGTAGGTGTATTGGCATATTCATGGACTTGGCACATCAAAAGAACCAAGTTGGGGGTCAAACTGAAGAAGTTCCAGGCACGAGATGAAGGCCATATGGAGTATTTGATGATTTGACATTTATTAAAGTGTCCAAATTGAATGTCCAACATCATAAATGCATGGGGATTTTCGCTAGTAATCCAATGAGCCCAAGAAAGTCAAATCGGGATTGGTATGAAGAAATGGCGACCAAAATACAAAAGTGCCCCCGGAGTCCAGAATGGAAGACGACCTTCCATATGACCATAGCCGTTCATTTGGGCGCCCATATGATCTCGAGACAGCTTCATAAATTGGCGAGAATATTCTCGATCTTGCTCTGATTTTGTCCCGATTTGTTCCTACGGGATCCTTGGCTAATGAGGCATCCTTTGGGCACGGATTTGACTCTCCGAGAGCCCTTGGGTGAAGGGGAGGAGTCTACATCAACGGAGGAGACTCAAGGAGGCCTCTTATAAGAAGAGCTCCAACCCTAGCCGCCAGGATCATCATCCTCATTCCACACAAGTCCATGCAGCTGCCAAGAGGCTCTCCCATCTCATCTAGGGGGAGGCCTCTCCCTCCATAACTATCACCATGAAGGCCACACAAGAGGAGGAGAAGGAGGCGCCACCGCCATCTACCAGGCGCCGACCATAGGCCGGGTGCGCTAGTGCCCATCTTCATCTCCATCTTCGTCCTTGCATATGTATCTTGTAAGATTGAACATGTTGTGAAGAAAAAGAAAAGAAGTCCAAAGTGATCAAATCCATTATCAGAAAACTACAACAATGACCATATTCACACCAACCATCTCATGACACCACACAGACGACGAAGTTCTTCAATGACAACGCTTTCAAGAAGGGAGCGACATTCAAGCGTCATCATCACCAGATCCAACCACCAAGGCTAGAATCTAGGTTTTCAACCCGAAGAATCAATCTGAGCATATCCGAGCAATGCCCTCAACAAGCTAATGACGTAAAAACAATGCCATTGCCAGGTATAACCAGCTTGGGTAAGACCTAGGCTTTCACCCCAAAGCTCGTGACCTGATACTAGAGTAGCACCATCATCGAAGTCATCAAGTTTTGTCGCCAATCTACAAATGAACTACCATTTATAGACGTTTGAAGCAAGATCTGATTAACTCGGTGGTCATGTATTACAAGGTTATTAATTTTTACATTGTAGTACGTTATTTAGGTGTGTGATGAAGTGGCTGCACAAAAAGTGATGAAGTGATGCATTTATGTTGATTGCAATCATTGGTGATAGTACAATGGAATAAATGAAGATTGTCAAATTGAAATAAATGGACATTTTTTGTTCAAAGGTAATTGTTGACATGTTAGTTACTTGTAAGCTGATGACAAAATTGTCTGGTTCCTATGTTTAAATGCCTTTTGCGAAAAAAGCCAACCTTAGAAGCAAAATAATGCCATCTTAAGATGAGTAATTAAGAGATGCACAAGTAAGAACAACCATATCATCTTCTTAATTTGATGCGTAGCATTTATTTCCATTTTTACTGTGTATATATAATGTCACTTATGTGTTTGTGCTTATGAATATTTGTTAGACAATCTTTCCAACTTGCAAGAATGATCGCGTGGATTGCGGTAATCATAAAAAAATATTATTGTTTTGAATTAATTGCACCAGGTTTCCATAAAGAGTGATATAAAAAAACAACGATATAATTTAGTTCAAATCTCTAAAATAATGTTAGTTAGATATCGCAATGGATTTACCTTCAATTGCAGAGTGTTTCGTGTGCTATGAAAGAAGTTGTAAACAACATTTCATGCCATAAACTTGTCCTATGTAGCCTTGCACATGTCCACTACAAGGTTCAAGTGAATAAGAAGACTAATGTCACCACTATTCATGGTGGTAGATGCAATGTGCTCGTGCAAGACGATAATTTAATTGAAAGTGACAAAGGTTCCTTTGCAATTAGAAGCAACCGTCCCATGTTCTTAGCATAATCAAGGACAATGTTGTTAATAACATATTATCTACATCGGGTTTGTATGTTTTAATATGGTAAAATATTTAATCTATATAATTAGTTTAGAATCTAATTCATTGTTTCCTCTTTTAGTTTATATAAAACAAAATCGGATATAAAATAACATGTACAAGTTGTTGGAATGTGATTCTTATGATAAAATTGGACTGGGGTTCATAGATTCACGAGTGTAACTCTCCATAGAATAAAAGTGTGGTAAGTAACATAATCATGTGCAAAGGTACATAATGAAATATGTCATGCTCATGCCAAACGGATGAATGTGTTAATTCTACATAGTATTATTAGACCGAGATACCCTCTGCATCTTATAGCTAATAGCTCGTCCATAGAATCCTCTTCCCCATCTAGAAATTAAGTGTTAACACAGATGTAACATTCCAAATAAATTTTGGAATATTAAATAATTAAATTATCTTGATTGTTTTGTTACAATCTTATTTGATTTTGAGTATAAGCTGAAAACTTTTGAGAGTTTAGATTAATATTTAACAAAGAGGGAATAAAATGACTTTCCCAAAATTCCTCATTTGTATATTGGCTGCATTCCAAATTTTAATTGAAACTTGAAATGTTCAAATAATATCCAATTTAAAAACATGAGGGGAGATAATATAACTTCTTCGATTCAAAACAATTGCTAAATGATTTGAATATTTATTTGGAATTCAAAAATATTTTTCGGACTTTTAGCAGGCTAAATATAAAGCCCAAAATAAAGTTTAGAGGATATTATATGTATTTTACTTCATATTTGGGCTGAAAAATACTTTTTCTAAGCTCTAGATCTTGTTTTAGTTTTATGTGAATGCTTTCAGAATTTTTGGAATTTAGATGTTATTTTAAAAATACCATATTCAGTTTCTCGTTTATTATTCCCCTCAAAGAATAGTTTTGTCGCATATTATTAAGGACGTTGATAACTAGCGACTGTTTGGAAACATTAGATCCGAATGAATCCTTCAACTAATCACGCGCTGATGAAAGTGAAGGCATGCAGCCCGTGCATGCATCCTGCATGTTTGCCTGCCACAAAGCGGTTCACTAGTGTGCATGCAAATAAAGGACAAAATAGATGATGTCATCAGAAAGATTCTCTCTAATTCTAAACTTCAAAATGTTTTGTAACTCAAGTCGTTGGTCGGATTGAAATTCATTTTCACATAATTTTTTTGTCTCGACCATACCTTCGAAGCTAGATCCCATGTTGATATGTTTCGATGAGCTTTTTTCAAGTAAAAAGTTACCATGTCTATGTTGCCTAAGTTATAACATAAGTGGGGAAGCGGCGATTCGGTGCCCGAGCGCAGATGCTCCTGAAATCGTCGTCGTACGATCCTGGCTCGGGATGCGAATAAATCGCACTAGCGCACCTGACACGAGTTCGTGGAAAAGCGACATACAATGGAATACGGTAGGAAACAGTGGCTCGTTGTGGACCTGAATCGTATGTGTGGAACGAAAGGGCACGCGCGGCCATCCTGGTCCGTGGCCCGGAACGTTGTCATAATTAACGAGCCATGGATCAGATAAAGCTGAGCCGTTTGTCTTACATGGGCCCATCTATCTTCTCCGAGCAAGTCCTGGCGGCGGCGCTCCCCCCGTGCATCAGGGGCAGAGTTTTTTTTGAAAGACCCAGCATATCACTAGCTTTTCATTGATTTAGCAGAGGAGAGTTGCAAGAATTTGGTCAAGTGACCAGGAAGAAAACAGAGGAGGAAACAGATCCTCCCCTTGTACATCTAGGGAACTATCTCATGACCAAATCCCCAAACGGGGTCTCGAGACATGCCGCTCCGGCCAAATGCCATTGCTCCAAATCGCTCCTAATCATGCTAATTACATCTGAAACTTGCCGTGTGGCGCCTCTGAAAGTGCATGTGTTGCATTTAAGCCAAATTCGCCAGAGAGTCATTCCATCAGGGATTGCACCCCTCGCCGAGCGGCCGGAGGAGACCGAAGCACCAGGGAGGTGACGATCTCAGTGGTGGATCTCCCGCTCGTCTCCACGTCTGGCCTTAGAGCCTCGCAACTTCTCCAGGATGCCGCCTGCGTCCAGAACCTCCGCGCGAATGGGCATTCCCAGAATAAGTGCACCGATGATTCTAGGCTTCTGGAGCACAGGGCGCAGAAGTATCCGTTCTCCCATCCTCGACGTTGAAGTCGGTCATTGCACCACAGCTTATCATGGTGGAGAAGCCAGCAGAACATCTTGACATGGCCCGGCGCCCACGTCTTCTAGATCAGTGGCTTGAAAGAGGTCGTGGGGCGGTCGGAGAACTGGTTGGCGTAGGCGGAGCTGGCGGAGTATTCAGAGCTACCGCCGCCCCACATCCAAGCGATCTCGTTGGTGATGTCCAGCTGCAGCGTGATTTCTGCCTCTCTAATCGCCCTAGCCAGATGGATGCACTGCAGCATGATTGTGTCGTTGATTTCGCCAAGCTGAAGGTCGAGCATCCATCTATGCCCCAAAAGCGCGTCGGCAACACTCCCGTTCTTGCGGATGGAGTGCCTGAATATGTCCGGGAATTGGAGCTTGAGCGGGCGACCGCCGAGCCAATTGCAGTGCTAGAAGGTGGCCTGTCGCCCGCTGCGCACGGCCACGGTAGTTGCCGACGAAGAGCGCCCGGTCCTTGTCGTCGCGCGGCGATCCCAACCCCGCCCAAGGCTGGTATGGGTGTGTCCATGCCATCCACAACCAGCGGAGGCGCAGGGCTCTAGCGAAGCGCTACAGGTCCGGCACGCCCAGCCCCCCGCGATCCGTCAGGGCCGCGACCACCTGCCACCGGACCTTGCACTTGCCTCCAGCGAGCTCATCGTCCTGCGCCCATAGGAACCGCCTGCGGGCCTTGTCGACTTCCTTGAAGAATTTTGCCAGAGCCCGAAGAACTGCAAGCGCGAATGCCGGGAGCGCAAAGAGCACGCACCTGACCAGCACACGGCGCTCCGAGAGTGGCATCAGGCGACCCTTCCATCCCGCTAGTCTATCTCTAATCCCGTCGAGGAGGTATTGCAGATAGACTAGTCTAATCCTGCCTAGAAACACCGGGATGCCGAGATATCTAATGGGGAAGCCCACGATCTGCCCGCCAAAATTCTACAAAACGTGTTGCAGGTCGATGCCAGAGCATCTGATGGGTGCCACAGTCGATTTCGCCTGGTTCAAGTTCAGCCCCGTCGCTTTGCCAAAACCCTGCAATAGCCCCATGATCCCATCCACATCCTGTCTACTTGGGTTGACGAAAAAACCAGCGTCATCCGCATATAAGCTGACCCGCAGCCCCACCACACCTGTTGGGAGCGGGGCGAGGGCGCCGGCTCGCATGGCCGCGGCGATCAGGTGGTGAAGAGGATCTATTGCGAGGATAAAGAGGAGAGGGGACAGCGGGTCGCTTTGCCGTAAGCCACGCTGGTGCTGGATGATGGCTCCCTCCGCGCCGTTGAGGATACAGGTTGAGGAAGTCGAGGAGAGGAGCTGCTCCACCCAATCTCTCCACCGTGGCGGGAAACCAAGTCGTTGCATTAACTCCATAAGATACTCCCAGGAGACGCTGTCAAATGCTTTTGCTATGTCCAGCTTCAGAAGAAGTGTCGGCTTGTGCTTGCGGTGGAGCATCCTCACCATGTTCTGAACAAAGAGGTAGCTGTCTTGGATTCCCTTCTTCTTTTGGAAGGCACTTTGGGTAAGGGAGATGAGCTGATCGATGACTTTTGACACGCGCAGGGAGAGGACTTTGGCAATCAGCTTCGCCACGGAATGTATTAAGCTAATTGGCTGGAAGTCTCCCACTGTGACTGCACCATCCTTCTTTGGAAGCAAAGCAATCAGCGCTCTGTTCAGCGACGCAAAATCCCCAGCAGCCAGGTGGTGGAACTTGTTGAAAATAGCCACAAGATCGTCCTTGATCGTCAGCCAACAAGCTTTGTAGAAGGAGCCAGAGAACCCATCTGGCCCTGGGGCCTTCTCCGCCGGCGACGAGCACACAGCCGCCCAGATTTCAGCCTCGGTGAAAGGATTGTCAAGGCCACTGCTGTCCAGCACCGGCAGGTTGATCGCGTCCCAATTGATCGTGCATTCTCTGTTTTTCCTTGTCCCTAAGAGCTACTAGAAGTGCTCCTGAATCATGTTCGCCTTGTCTTCGTGGGTTGTGGCGATCAGGCCGTCCCCCCGCAGCTGCTGAATGAAAATTTTCCATCTTCGCGAGCTAATTTTGGCCTGAAAGAAAGCAGTTTTGGTGTCACCGGCCTTCAGCCATGTAACATGGGAGGCCTGTCTTTTTCTGGCACGCTCCAGTGCCGCGAGGCCAACGATCTTCAACTTGAGCAGCTTCCTGAGGTGAAATTCAGATTGGGTCAGACTCTTCTCTCCTGGGCCACGTCGAAGCGGAGCACCACCTCGGATGCTAAGTGGAACTGAAGTTTTGCGTCGCTGAACAAAGTCTTTCCCGAGATCTTCAGGTCAGAAGCGGTCCTCTGAAGCTTGGTCTTAAACCTCACAAACGGGCAGTCATGGTTGACAGGCCTCTCCAGGCCCGAGCCACCATTTCCTGGAAATGGGGGACGCGAGGCCAGAAGCTCTCAAATCTGAATCTGGCTTTGGGACGAGGCGAGGCGGCGTTTGCAAGCAGGAGCGGGCAGTGATCCGAGCAAGCCGTGGATGCCGCAGTCAAAGTGTGGTTTGGGAATAGGGCCTCCCAGTCCATGTTGCAGAAAAATTTGTCGATGCTCACTAACGTAAGGTTTTGGCGCTCATTGCTCCACGTAAATCTCCTGTTTTTGCACTTTATCTCCCTTAGGCCGGCCTGATCTATCGCTGCTCTAAACTTTCCCATGAGCTGCCTGTTGAGGTTGGAGTTGTTCTTATCTCTGGCTTCGTATATGATGTTAAAATCACCGTTGATCACCCATGGATGGCCGGGGAGGGAGCAGCTGCAGCAAGCTCGAGCAGGAAGACATCTTTTCTTGCTTCATCAGCCGGTCCGTAAACTGTTGTTAGCCAAAATGATGTGCCAGAGCGCAGCAGCATGATGATCGCCGTGATGGAGAAGAGCCCAATGCTATGCATGGCAATGCTAGCGATGGTGGAATCCCAGAAGATGGCCGCACCACCGTGGGTGCCGATCGCCAGTAGGACAGCGCAGCCATCCAGAGCGCACCCACCAATGTCACGCACCAAGCTAGGGGACCAAGTGTCCATCTTTGCCTCCTGCAGGCAGAGGTTCCCCGGGCGCAGGGCACTAACTAGCTCACTAACCGTGGCTCTCGTCGCCGGCGAGTTGAGCCCTCTCACGTTCCAACTCATGAAACCACATGTGTCGTCAGTCATTTAGGAACAGGTGAATTCTCCGGGAACCAAAGCTACTAATGATGAAATTGAGCAAATGATTACACACATCCAGCCGGACCGGGGCGCGTCGGCAACCACTAGTAGCACCCAAAACATGCCGACGACGGGCAGACCTACTCATCCTAGCAGACAACATTTGAAAGAAACCTAACTCAATCTGGCTTAAGGCTAGACGACACCGGAGACTAGTCCTAAAACTACAGAGCATCTATGACATGATCACACTTGAACGCCGGTCGTGCCATCAGGGCCAGCGAGGCCGGCCATGGCGCGCAGGGCATCCACGTTGAGCTTGGTAAGCTTAGCAATGTAGGTGATGTCATCCTCCGAGAGCGGTTCCTCGAAACACCGCACGAGCGCCTCGGCCACCTCCATGGTCATCCTCTCCTTGGGGCCGAGTCCACCCAGCTCCTGCACCAGCCGCAGAGAGGCGTGTTGCGCCATGGGGACGGGGCTGTTTATGGCCGCCTGCCGCGCAATCTGCCTGGTTGGCGCCGAGGGCGCCCTCGTCTTTGGTGGCACAGAGGAGCGGCGGGAGGCCGGAGGGGGCGGTGGCACCGGGGCGGGGAGAAAGGGGGAGCGACGTTGCGGAAGAGCTGCCGGGGCGTCGCCGGTCCCCCCTCCAGCTGAAGCTCGAGGACCTGCTGCGTGACGGCGCCAAGTTGCACCGCGGTGTTCACGGCCGGTGTAGGGGCGCGGCAGGCCGCGCTGACGAGGTCGGAGCGCATGTGAGAGGTGAAAGTACATGTAGTCCCCATGTGTGGTTTTGGTAATTAAATGACAATCCTAATGGACAAATGTTTGCACTGAGATATACATTTGAAGGAAAGTTCCATTTGCAATGCATGAAGAATATTGGATGAATTGGTGGATGAAATCCATCAACATCTATATATGCATTGAGACTTGATAATGAATGACAATTCCTATGAAGAAACAATGACATCAAGTTATATAGGAAGGTTTGTTCCATGGGTGATGCAAGAAGGATATTGAATGGATTCGGAATGAATGCCATATACATGTAGTTGTGCATCAAGATTAATCATGGAGCAAAGATTAAGGTTGACCAAGATGAAGACCAAAGATTGAATTCAAAGATGGTCAACACACAAGCGCAAATCATGTGCCACGTGAGATCTTGTGGTATGGTCAGAATTTGTCAATTGCGCTTTGTGTACTAACCCATACTATGTGTTGCCTATGTTTTTGAGAGGAGATTCTCATGGGCTCGCATCGAGAGAGATATTTCAAGTGTCTATGAGAGGATGACATCAAGTGTTGATGATCATGGTTGACAAGGGCAAGTTCAAGATAACTATCCCGAAGGATTACATGCTTGAAGCTTGTGGATGATCACATGATGGACACATGAAGATAAATACAAAGCAAAGCTTCCCACATTGTGTATGGGGGAGCTACTTGAAGACTTCACCAATGTCTTGCCATTCAACTTGATCCAAGAAGAAACTTCAACTTCAAGCTCAAGTGAAAGGCTCGAGTCAAAGGTATTAGTTCCTTCGACGTTAGTGTTGTGGAGTGATGAACACCGAAAGAACACATACACTCAAGAATGGATTATTGATAGCTATGTAGTGTAGACCTTTTATGATTCTTGAGTTATAGGGATCCCGCACTATTAAGAGGGGATCAAAGGGGTTCGTGATAGATTTGCTCAAGTCAACATCTTCTCTACACAATTCCACTCATATCCTATATACCAAAGAAAATCCAAAGCCAAATAGGTTACCCAAATACATGATAAAACTTTGCATATTTTGCATCCTCCATTTTGGTTCATCTTGGGTGGTTCTCTATGTGAGGACCTGGGTTTTTTTCATAGCTTCAAAACGAGCCCAAGATCATCAAAATCAGAGTCCGGATGTAAAAGTTGTGCCTGTTTCAGTTTCTAGGCTGCAGTAGTTTGGTTTGGCCGGATCATCCGGGTCCTCTCCCATATCATCCGGGCTTTGCCTGGATCATCCGGGTTCCTGCCCGGATCATCCGGGTTATTCGTAAAATTCATCACAGAAGCTTATTCCGCTAGCCGGATCATCCGGCTACCCACCCGGATCATCCGGGAATTGCCCGGATCATCCGGCTATGTCCCCGGACATCTGGGTATCTACTTCACCACATTGTATATTGACCTTCCCGGATCATCCGGGCATTGCCCGGATCATCCGGGTATGCGTCCAGATCATCCGGGCAGGTCAACAACTGCGGGAAACGGCTCTATTTTCTTTGGGGGTATAAATATCCCTCTCCCACTCCGGGGGAGGGTTGAGCACTTCATCCCAAATCGTCCCAAGAACACAAGTGGCTCCCTCTCACTTCTCCTACACCAAATCTTAGATCCCGGAGAGATTAGTGAGTGTTCTTGAGAGTTGTTCCAATCAAAAGATAGATCCTCTCCCTCTCCCTCTTGTGACCAAAGCAATTCGTGATTTGAGCAAGTCTTGAGCATTTCCCCCTTGATCTTGTTACTCTTGGAGGTTGGAGACTCCTAGGCGGTAGGAGTGCTCCGGTGAGGAATCAACTTGTGATTTGTCCCCCGGAAAGTTTGTGAAGGTTTGGAGGCCGCCTCAAGGTCTACCACTAGTGGTTGAGAATCGCCTTCGTGGTGATATCTCAAGGAGAATAGGGTGAGCCTTCGTGGCGTTGGTGTGCCTTCGTGGTAACATCCACCTCTCTAACGGTGACTAGCTTCCCTCCAAGGAAGTGAACATCGGGATACATCCTCGTCTCCGTGTCTTCGGTTAATTCTAACCTTAGCCACTACTTGTGGTTTACTTTGGTCTCTTGACCTTGCATTCACTATATCTTGTCGTCCTCATTATATTGTGGTGGTTGATTATATTGTGTTGGCCATTTCCTTGTAGAGATTATTTTGGCCTACACTTCATATTCCGCAATTCATACTTGCTACTATTGATATACATTGTGATTAGTGTGAATTGCTAACTTGTGTTATAAACTTCCATATATTGTGATATTGCTCAAGTAAGTTTGTGTAACTTACTTGAGTTTGCTTGTATCATTAAATTCCATATATTGTGATACAATTTGTGTAAGCTTGTATTGCTTACTTGTGGTTGTGTGTATTATTCATTTCCATACCTCGTGATATACACTGAGTAAGTTTGTGTGACTTACTTGTGCTTACTCATATCCTGTTGTTCTCATCTTGTTTATGCTAAGTTGTTGGTGCACTTAGTGAGCCCAGTATATTTAGGATTTGTGCTTGAAAAGTATCCGCTTAGTTTATTTCCGCATTAGGATATAGCCAAATCCGTAAAAGATTTTAAAACGCCTATTCACCCCCCCCCCTCTAGGCGACATCATGGTCCTTTCAATTGGTATCAGAGCTAGGTCTCTCCTTATTAGGCTTAACCGCCTAGAGAGTAACGATGTCGACTAGTGAACTAGTGCATGATGACACATTTTGTTTTAATGGCACAAATTACATTATGTGGAGATTACGCATGCTTTGTCACTTTCGGGCCATGGGTCCAAATGCTTTGCGGATTGTGGTTGTAGGGAATTCAAATCTAAAGGATGGACAATCTCCATCACTTGATGATATGCATCTTGATTGTGAAGCTTTAAGTTTCATTCACCAAGCTATAACTTTCGAGGTGTTCAAGTCAATCTCGTCTTGTTTGTTGGCTCATGATGCTTGGACCAAAATTGAAGATATATATGGTGGGTCCAATCTTCATGAAGACAATATTCTTTTTGGGGAGTTAATGGAGGAGTTCTCCACATTTTTAAATCATGAAGAGCTCTCTATTGCTTCCACCTCCGATTACTTGCATACCCCAACATCTTTCACTTCACCAACATGTGGCATACCACAAGGTAATGACATGGTGAGTGAAGAAATATCCTGTAATGATGGTGTTAAGCTCATTTGTGATGATATGCTTGATCTCCCATGTTGCCATGATAGAAATATCGTGATTCCCTCTAGTTCTATTTGTGAAACTAACCATGTAGAGGAAATCAAGAAAAATGAGGCATGCTTGGTTGATGAAGAACCCTCTTCTCCAAAAGAATCATCATCAACCCCTTGTGTTCACATGTGCCTCATGGCAAGAGGTAATGACGAGGTATCATCTTCTCTTAGTGACTATGATGATAGTTGTAATGAGGAAGATGATGAAGTCTTGACCCAAAATCTCTATGAGATTGGGAAAACTCTTCGTAGAGCTAAAAATAACACTTATAAAAGGTTCCAAGATGTTCTTGCTTGCTTTCAAAAACGTAATGACTCATTTCTTTACGAGCAAGCAAAAAGTGAACAACTTGAACATGAACTTGCTATGGCTCATCAATGTCTTAGTGACTTGAGGTCTTTAAAAGAAGAGATTGAAGTTACGCATTGTAAACTTAAAGAGGATTTTGAGCCCCTTGACCTTGACTACAAGAAGGTCAAAGGAGAGCTCATCAAACTCTCTAAGTCTCATGAGGAACTTCAAGCTACCCATGCGGAGTCCCTAGCTTCTACATGCTCCTCTCATATTGATAATGATGCTTGTGCTACTAACTCTATCTTGTGTGAAGCATCGATATTAAAAGAAAATGTTGACCTAAGGACTCAACTTGATTTGCTAACTAGCAACTATGGGAAATTGGAAGAAAGTTATGAAAAGCTCTCGGGCACTCATGAGGATCTTATAATCTCTCATGATGGGCTAAAGTTAGCTCATGAGGCTATGTGGACCAAGGTAAAATCGTGTGAGTCTCATGTGGATATTAGCACATCTTCTACTCGAAATGCCTTATTGCCATGTGCTAGTCCTTGCAATTCCTCTCTACATGATATTGGTACATCTTGTGATGAATTGCTCACCATGCCTTGTTGCTCTAACAATGAAGTTTCTACTTCCTCTAGTTCTTTTGTTAATACTAACCTTGTAGAGGAAAATAAAGAGCTCAAGGCCCAAGTCACCAGTTTGAAGAAAGACTTGGAAAAATATTGTGATAATATCTTGAGTGTGCAAAAGGACCCTCAAGACAAAATTGGCTTGATTTCATCTCCAACAAGAAGAAGGGACGAGATCAAGTCAAGAATTTGGCCAACATTATTTGCTTCAAGTGCAAGAATGTTGGACACCATGTGAGATCTTGTCCATTGAAGAAGAAGGCTTCAAGTGTGAAGCATCAAGGGAAGTGGCCTCAAGTTCAATATCAAGATAATGAAAGGCCTCTTCCCATGCCTAACCAAGATAATGCTCTCCAAGTTGTAAAGGTAAAGAAGAAGAGAAAGGGGAGCACATGTTGCTATATTTGCCGTAAGAAGGGACACATAGCTTCATCTTGTTCCAACAGTAACATATCTAAGCCTCCTATAGTCAATAATCATTATTCGCTAAAGAAGGATATTGTTGGCAATGTGTTTGCCAAGTTTGTGGGTTCCCAGAGAAGTTTGAAAGTGGACAAGACCATTTGGGTTGCCAAGCCTATTGTTACTAACTTCTTAGGACCCAACTTGGTTGGGGACCATCAAGCACAAACTTGATCAATAGGTGTGTGGAGGGCATTGGAGACTTGGCTACTTCATGAAGAAAAACTATTTTCACCATATGTTATGGTTAATGCCAAGTCAAGTGGATTATCATCATATCTATCAATCCAATGCTCCTCTTTGCGGTAACTTGTACTTGCATTGTTTACATTGAAAGTTACTGTGTCCCTTGCATGTTTAGGTTTTGTACCTAGCATGTGCTTTTATAGTTGTGCTTCCTAGTATGCTTGATTTGTGTTATCTAGCATGTGTAGGTCACAATGCACTTCATATATTTGTGCGTGTGTGGTTTCAAGCCTTTATTGCTTCATTAGTTGAATCTTCCTTGGCTGGATCATCACATTATGGGGGAGTGCTATGTTTTACGGATATCACAAACCTTAAAGGTGTATGTATGTGGGATACCACCTAGTATTGTTAGTGCAATATTATCAAGGTACTATGTGGTATGTAAAGCTCATTTGAAACTCAAATTCTCATCCATTAATTATCCTTAGATGGGTTTCATTTGCTTCCTGTGGATAATACATGGATCATCATATTATGGGGGAGTGATATGCTTTGTGCATATCACAATCCTTGTTAATATGAACAATTGAGGGATGCCACCTAGAATTTATATTTGAGATTATCTTATATCTCTGTGGCATGCAATGTCGTGTTTACGTATGGCATTCTTGTGCGGTTTTGCCCATGGTTATCTTTAAAACCATATTTGGAAAATCATTTGATTAAAGCTATTCCAATTATTGCTTTTCATGATTATCTATCTAGTCGAAATGTTAATATTATGCTATCCAAGCATTGTGGTTATTCCTAAACTCTCATGTTATGCTTGTGTTAGTATAGATGATCATGTACTTATTTGGTTTCTACACCCAATGATAACCCGAAATACCATTTTGTTCGAATTCATCTTATTGCTCTATATGAGAGTTTGTTATATCATTGTTTATAGTGTCCTATATCTACTTGAGTGGGATATTCCTATGAGTATGTGTGCAATGCATATCTTATATGCTCATTGTTTTTTTTTCTTGGTTCATATGTTGAACTTTGTGTGCTATCATGTGTTGATTTGTCACTTTGATTCATTTTGGACAACATGAATGACTAGTGTTGTTATTGGAAGTATTAACAGTTATGTGGTCATTTGTCCTATTTGTATCTCCTTGGATTTTGGTAGGCTTATGCATGCATATTTACTATGTGTAAATTCACATGCCTTGTTTGCCTTATTTGATCCAATATATATATGGTAAATCCATCAAATTCTTAATAGCTATGATGTGCATGAAATTCAAATTCATATCAATAGGCACATATTTAAGTGGTTTTACCCTATGTGTTGTAGTTATGCTAACTACGTCGGACCCAATAAGTTTGGGGACCATATTGTACTTAAAATGTTTTAGGTACATTTGAGAAGCATTGGGTGCTTGGCTTATTCATGAAGGTGGTGGCACTATGAGGAAATTAGAGCCAAGCTTGGACATTTTATTGATCTACAACTTCATACCAATGCTATCTCGGTAACAAGTATTTACTTCATGCATATATATAGAAATGAGGTCAACCTTGTGTAGGTTCCATCATGGCATGAATTTCTTGACTCGTTCATGTGATACTTGTTTCCTTTCTCAAAGCATCCCAACAATGATCTCTTGTTGCTAGTTGTGATGTCTTTAATGGTTGTGTGTTTGGAGTTCATTAATATACAATAAGATTATATTAAGCCATGTGCCATGCTTTCAAGCAAAGATCTCATTGGTATATTTTATGACTCCCGTTTTGATATCTTATTCCTTCCTTTTGTAACTATTTTATGTGTACATCCTTCTTTGTGGATATCATCTACCTAGTATCTTATACACGTGAGAGAAGTTACATCTCTAGTTGATATCCCTATTCTTTCATGTCCACCATTTCATTCACTTTTTATATCTTTTTGGTGGCTCCATGGAAGCATTTGTTGAATGAGTGCATGTCTTACCTCTTTCCATCTTAGCGCACTCATGTTTGGTGAAGATTGTTGTCCTCATGCTTGTCTTGACAAGCCTATTATTTCCTATCTTCATCATGGGTTGTCACAAGCTTTGATTTTTAGTTTGCTATTAGTGAGCTTGTGAACCCATTTTCTTGATGTGTGTGTGACCTTCTTAACTTCATGTGTGTGGGAAGGACATGTCTTGCACCTTGTATCTCATTTACTCAAGGCTATGTTGATGCTTAATTCTCATCCTTATACTAGTCTTCTCAAGTGCTTTGACGTGTCTCACACACATCATTTTGGTTGTGCCTATTCTTAGGTTGCCTCATGTACATGTTGCTCAACCATATGTTTGTTGCAAATGCTAGGCTTCTTTTCTTATCTATGTTTGCTTGCAATTGTTGTGTGTTCCTATTGATTTTGGGGGAGTGATGATCCTATTTTGTGCACTTGTATCCAAATTAAAAAAAATCAATTGTGCACAAATCATGGGGAGCTTCTCTATTTTCCTTAGAACACTCATTTACCCAAATCGTAATATTCTTTTATTCTTTTGGCTCATCGGATCTTTTGATTGCTTGCTTCACTTTGTGTTATGCAAATGAGATCAATTTGTGACATGTGCTTTGTGCCATGTGCCTTGCTATTATGACTAGGCTCAAGTTGTATAATAGTGGATTCACTTGGGGATATCATGTTCTTATCAATTGCAACCTTTCTTTTTGTGTATATGAGTTTCTTTGTGGATACATATCATGATTATTATAGGCCACTTAGAAATTTTTATACATGAAAAAGTTCATATCTTCATATCTGGTTGCATTCTATAGATTTCGAGCTCCTTTAATTGTTCATCATTGAATATGTGCATTTGCTTTCACTCACATTTTGTTATATGCACACATCAAGGAGGAACTCATACTATATTGGTCTGCTAGATGTTTTGTCTTCCATTTTGGCATTTGTTGCCAATGGGGGAGAAGTTTAGAGGGTTTAAGATAAATATCTTTTCTAGTTCTTGTTGTCACTCATGCATATCTACCCTTGTTATATATTCTTATTGCATGGATGAGTCTTGTATATAGAGAAAGTTTAGAGGGTTTAAGATAAATTTAGAGGGTTTAAGATAAATATCTTTTCTAGTTCTTGTTGTCACTCATGCATATCTACCTTGTTATATATTCTTATTGCATGGATGAGTCTTGTATATAGAGAAATCTTCTCCTAGTTTATGTCAACCAATATATGCAATGACATTCAAAGTTCATTCACAAATTCATATATTATGGGGGAGTTTGCTCTATATACTATGGGTGTACTATCATCAAATGCTTGTGTAGTGTATTGATGATACTACAACCATCCCAAGTATACAATTTATCCTTGGATAAATTTCATGCTTGTTTAAAAATTCATTATATAAACCCTCTTGTTGAGATTGTCATCAATTACCAAAATGGGGGAGATTGAAAGTACATGTAGTCCCCATGTGTGGTTTTGGTAATTAAATGACAATCCTAATGGACAAATGTTTGCACTGAGATATACATTTGAAGGAAAGTTCCATTTGCAATGCATGAAGAATATTGGATGAATTGGTGGATTAAATCCATCAACATCTATATATGCATTGAGACTTGATAATGAATGACAATTCCTATGAAAAAACAATGACATCAAGTTATATAGGAAGGTTTGTTCCATGGGTGATGCAAGAAGGATATTGAATGGATTCGGAATGAATGCCATATACATGTAGTTGTGCATCAAGATTAATCATGGAGCAAAGATTAAGGTTGACCAAGATGAAGATCGAAGATTGAATTCAAAGATGGTCAACACACAAGCGCAAATCATGTGCCATGTGAGATCTTGTGGTATGGTCAGAATTTGTCAATTGCGCTTTGTGTACTAACCCATACTATGTGTTGCCTATGTTTTTGAGAGGAGATTCTCATGGGCTCGCATCGAGAGAGATATTTCAAGTGTCTATGAGAGGATGACATCAAGTGTTGATGATCATGGTTGACAAGGGCAAGTTCAAGATAACTATCCCGAAGGATTACATGCTTGAAGCTTGTGGATGATCACATGATGGACACATGAAGATAAATACAAAGCAAAGCTTCCCACATTGTGTATGGGGGAGCTACTTGAAGACTTCACCAATGTCTTGCCATTCAACTTGATCCAAGAAGAAACTTCAACTTCAAGATCAAGTGAAAGGCTCGAGTCAAAGGTATTAGTTCCTTCGACGTTAGTGTTGTGGAGTGATGAACACCGAAAGAACACATACACTCAAGAATGGATTATTGATAGCTATGTAGTGTAGACCTTTTATGATTCTTGAGTTATAGGGATCCCGCACTATTAAGAGGGGATCAAAGGGGTTCGTGATAGATTTGCTCAAGTCAACATCTTCTCTACACAATTCCACTCATATCCTATATACCAAAGAAAATCCAAAGCCAAATAGGTTACCCAAATACATGATAAAACTTTGCATATTTTGCATCCTCCATTTTGGTTCATCTTGGGTGGTTCTATATGTGAGGACCTGGGTTTTTTTCATAGCTTCAAAACGAGCCCAAGATCATCAAAATCGGAGTCCGGATGTAAAAGTTGTGCCTGTTTCAGTTTCTAGGATGCAGCAGTTTGGTTTGGCCGGATCATCCGGGTCCTCTCCCATATCATCCGGGCTTTGCCCGGATCATCCGGGTTCCTGCCCGGATCATCCGGGTTATTCGTAAAATTCATCACAGTAGCTTATTCCGCTAGCCGGATCATCCGGCTACCCACCCGGATCATCCGGGAATTGCCCGGATCATCCGGCTATGTCCCCGGACATCCGGGTATCTACTTCACCACATTGTATATTGACCTTCCCGGATCATCCGGGCATTGCTCGGATCATCCGGGTATGCGTCCAGATCATCCGGGCAGGTCAACAACTGCGGGAAACGGCTCTATTTTCTTTGGGGGTATAAATATCCCTCTCCCACTCCGAGGGAGGGTCGAGCACTTCATCCCAAATCGTCCCAAGAACACAAGTGGCTCCCTCTCACTTCTCCTACACCAAATCTTAGATCCCGGAGAGATTAGTGAGTGTTCTTGAGAGTTGTTCCAATCAAAAGATAGATCCTCTCCCTCTCCCTCTTGTGACCAAAGCAATTCGTGATTTGAGCAAGTCTTGAGCATTTCCCCCTTGATCTTGTTACTCTTGGAGGTTGGAGACTCCTAGGCGGTAGGAGTGCTCCGGTGAGGAATCAACTTGTGATTTGTCCCCCGGAAAGTTTGTGAAGGATTGGAGGCCGCCTCAAGGTCTACCACTAGTGGTTGAGAATCGCCTTTGTGGTGATATCTCAAGGAGAATAGGGTGAGCCTTCATGGCGTTGGTGTGCCTTCGTGGTAACATCCACCTCTCTAACGGTGACTAGCTTCCCTCCAAGGAAGTGAACATCGGGATACATCCTCGTCTCCGTGTCTTCGGTTAATTCTAACCTTAGCCACTACTTGTGGTTTACTTTGGTCTCTTGACCTTGCATTCACTATATCTTGTTGTCCTCATTATATTGTGGTGGTTGATTATATTGTGTTGGCCATTTCCTTGTAGAGATTATTTTGGCCTACACTTCATATTCCGCAATTCATACTTGCTACTATTGATATACATTGTGATTAGTGTGAATTGCTAACTTGTGTTATAAACTTCCATATATTGTGATATTGCTCAAGTAAGTTTGTGTAACTTACTTGAGTTTGCTTGTATCATTAAATTCCATATATTGTGATACAATTTGTGTAAGCTTGTATTGCTTACTTGTGGTTGTGTGTATTATTCATTTCCATACCTCGTGATATACACTGAGTAAGTTTGTGTGACTTACTTGTGCTTACTCATATCCTATTGTTCTCATCTTGTTTATGCTAAGTTGTTGGTGCACTTAGTGAGCCTAGTATATTTAGGATTTGTGCTTGAAAAGTATCCGCTTAGTTTATTTCCGCATTAGGATATAGCCAACTCCGTAAAAGATTTTAAAACGCCTATTCACCCCCCCTCTAGGCGACATCGTGGTCCTTTCAAGAGGGCAGGGCCCCGCCAGACGGTGACTCAGGGGTGGGCCCCGGGTGGGTCCCAAATTGACCATCGCCTTGACCATCTTGAAACTCCAGAGGGGCGGCCAGTGCGCCCTCGACCACCCCCTCGATCTCCATCAGCATGCGGTCAGCACGCTGTGGAGGAGCCAGCTCGCCTGCGCCATCGTTGAAGAAGTCTGTGACTGGGTCGGGGGAGGTGCAGGCCGACGGAGGGGCTTGAGGAGGCAGGGCAGGCGGTGGAGGAGGCGGGCGACAGAGCGGCTGAGGAGGAGTGGCCCGGAGCACAACGTCGTCCTTGCGGCAGCCCGCCCCGTGCCGACGGCTCACCGGCGTGCGGCTCCTATGCCTAGGCGGTTCCTTCTTGCTTGCGGCGGCCTCGCGGCTGAGACTCCGGCCCAGCAGGGTGTCTTTCCAGGAACGCCTGCCGCCGCGGCTGTCGTCGTGGTCGTCACGGTCGCGCCTTCCATTCCCGAACTGCAGGCCCTGACAGCCAGAGGAGGCCATCGCCTCCGGCCTGTGGCGCCCTTGGCCGTCCTCAACATGCCTGCTCCAAGTCCCCGGGTAGATCGCCGGGAAGGGGGTGTCGTTGTCGGACTCCGAGGAGGGGAGGCTGCTTTGACGAGAACAGGACGAGCGCGGGGATCGCGGGGTCCAGACCTCAATTCGGTCCATGTGCACTAGCAGATCACGGCGCTTGACGCCGGGGGGCGGCGTGACCTGGCGGCGAGAAACCAAGCATGGCCTCCACCCGGCCCGCGCTCCGCGTTGCACGCCAGATGGTACGCTTGGTGGGGATGTGCGCGACGTCGGAGACCCACACCCAGCAGGCGAACGACCTAGTGTGCCCGCGCTCGTGGGTGCGGCTGTCGAGGCGGTCCACGATGCAGAGGTCGCCCAGCACTTCGACGACGCCCTCCAGTGACCAGAGCTGCATGGGCATCCTCTTGATGACCACACGGACGTGGAACTTGCAGTCATCTGGCACGTCGTGGTCGTCCTCGTGCCAGCCCTTGATCACGAACACGACGCCGTCCACCTTGACATGCCCGCGGCGGACTGCGTTCTCCTTGTGCACCGGAAGCTCAAAGTGGACGAAGAAGTCTTCCGGGTCATGGCTGGTGACGCAGAGCAGGTGGGGAGGCGTGTGCAGCTGCTCTTCGATGGCCCGGCCAACCGCCATGGGGTTGGCGGCGTGCTGGGACACTGCCGCCATGAGCACCACCGTATGCTTGCGGAGGAGGAACTCCTGGTGCTCAATGGCCAGCGTGGCGATGATGACCTTGTGGCTGGAGCGGGGGCGACGAGACGGGTCGGTGTGGTAGGCTTGGCGATCCATGGCGGCCGGCAGCGGGGCCGGTGGCGGGGTGGGGAAGCGGAGCCTGTCTCTGATCGGGCCGCGAGCGGGGAGTTGCGTCGGAACTCTACTTTTGAACCTTGGATTCTGCGGGCATTCGCAGCCGAAGTGCCCCGGCTGCTTGCAAATGATGCAATGCAGGGGATCTCTGCAGTCTACTACACGGTGGAGGGTGCTAAGACAGCGGAAGCACGGCCCATCGAAGCGGCTTAAGAAGGTAGCGCGACCGCTCGAGGCATTAATGGCGGGGCGCCGGCCGGACCGCCCCGACCTGGAGCGCCTAGGAGCGCCTACAGGGTTCTTGCTGGCGCGGCGCTGCTTCTTGGATTTGACCGCCGTCCACCCGTCTCCGTCAACAGAAGAGGAAGGAAAGGGCGAAGGAGATGGCACAACCACAATGGACTTGAGCCTGCCTTTCCCAGAATGGGGGCGCTCCGCACGGACCGCAGGAGGAGAGGGTGGCGCGTCCTTGGAGCACTCGCCCCGCAGCAGGAAATGCGGCGGAGGAGCGGGGCACGCCTTTGACGCGAGACAAGGCCACGGAGAGACCAGCCCGTCCAACGGACCGGCGGATCTAACAGGAGCGGCCACGGACGCAGGGATGCCCCAGCCAGATCCAGCGCTGCCGTGGGAGTGCGAGGAGCGCGCCGACCCGGCGGGGGAGGCGGAGCACATGGCGCGAGGAGGGTGGGTGGCGCTCCTGCCTGGCAGGCAGGGACGGGGGCTGGTGGCCTTGGCCGGAATGGCCAACGGCGTAGGAAGGGCTGGGGCACAGGAGGGTGCCTGGGGTTTAGTTTTATGTGATTGAAGTTTTCAAGTTTTCGCCTCAGGGGCAGAGTGGAGAATGGAGAATAATGGCCTAGAGTTCCTTCTCATGAAGTCGACAGGTTAAGTTTCTATGGATCTGCAAGCAAGACAGCTGCTGCTACGATCGCCTGGGATCCGGAAGCAGCTGCGACGGCAGCAACCAGCCTGAGAACTTGGTTGTCGACCGTCGGGTCTGTCGGCGGGATTGACTGATTCTAAGCCTGGTTAGGATGAGGAGCGATCTACTCCCTCCGTCCCCGTAATATAAGAGCATTTTTACACTAGGTAGTACGTGGCAAGGTTACCCAGATGGGCATTGTGTGCAGTAGGAACACCAAACAACTAAGCGTTTTGGTGCCCACCGGCTCGTTGCTGAGCACGGGTGATCTGCAAAGGAGTCATTCCTTCTCACATACGCGGTCTGAAAGTCAAAGAAACGACACTCGCGTGCCTGCGGATGCAGATGGAGAGTTCAGTATCACAGCTTAGTGTGAAGACATGATCTGGGCTTACTCGACGCACTTGTAGAACCAATGTCTGAACCTGACGCCCGTCCTAGCGACATTAGTCTCAAGCTCTGAGCCGCAAAACGGACATGCAATGAGAAGAAGATAGGGGCGTGTTTGGTTCCAGTTTGGAACAGTAGTCGCATTGCATATCCTTCTCAACCCAGTCTGGTTGAGAAAAAACATGCCCTAATACGCCATATGCAACTTGTTTGGTTGCCTGCATCCCTAGTCCCTGCATTAGGTAATACGCAAGTGCACTTTGTTTGGTTGGTTGCATTGGCCCTAGCGGCACATGAACACGGCGTTTGGTTGCATACAGCGTACATGTTGTGCTTACCTTGTACCCTAGTTGGTGAGCTTACCCACACCTAGCACACCAACGCCACAACACAGCAATGGTGACGAACTGGGCGAAGATGATGAAGTTCTTCAGCTTCAGGCCGAACTGACGATCCACCTTAGCAGCTTCCACTTTGACAGCTCCAACCTTGGCACTGTCGACACTGCTGCCTCCGTGCTTCCGCACCCAGGCGGAGTAAGCTTGTTATGCTGCCTGCCTAGTCTTGAACCCTCTATAGTTGCTGTTGCTATACGATGCCACTTGTGCATTTGCTTCTTCTCATGAACTATAAACCCCTGGAACCTCACCGATGAACACGGCATACCACTTGCCCTAGCAATGCACAAGAGCAAGAGTTGAAGCAGCAAATCAATGGAGCACAAGTAGCAAGCAAAGTAGCACACAAAGAACAATGGAGCAGAAGAGAAGTAAAGCATGCATGATCATACAACATATCAAGTTCAACCTAGCACTACCTTGGTGTTAACCTACCACCACATCCAAAAGAGGGTGTCGTCCTACCACCGCAAGTTCACCATCAGCGCGAGGGGTTAGTATATACCACATTACCACTTCACCAAAATATACAGACCATCAAATAGTTTTTGAGCCCTAGCTACACAAAATGTACGTCGTCATCGTCATCATCGTCGTCGCCACCGCCATTGCCGTCGGGGATCATGCACGCTCATAGGCAGCACTACCCTAGTAGTAGTGCTTACCCAGCCAGCTCCTGAGCCACATCACCCTGTGAGCGTCGGCCATGGCAACGAACCCAACACCTTGGGCCTTGTTGTCAAGCAGGTGGCTGAGAGCTGCCATGAGAGCCTCGTCGCTGAATCCACCCTCGGTCATGACAGCGCCATACAGGTCAGGATGGACGTCGAGGGGCTTGCACTCCCTGATGGTTGTTGCCACCTCCTTCACCGCCTCAGTCATGCTATAAAAGACATTAATCTCCTCCTCCATCAGGCCTCCTATCTTCCTCTTCCTATCATGGACGGGGTCAAATGGCTTGTCGAAGGGCTTTGCAGCGGGCTTGTCAGGGCCATCATATCCTCGACGTTCGGTGTCCCAGGAAAGTCTGGCATGGGATAACCAAGAGGCTCACCCGATCCCATGGCATGCTTCCCAGTTGCCAGCCCGAAGGAGAAGATGTGTTGCATCTGGTTGTAGTTCTGGATGGGTGTGTTGAGGAACTCAGCGTCCCTTGGGTGGTCCTAAGAATGAAACACAAGTGTTGTTAGTTGCGATTAGGAGTAGGCAATAGTGGACAGTATGAAAAGGAAGAGGGATGTGAGCTAACCGCCACATGGCCGGCATAGTGCTCTGCCTCCAGAACTATGGAGCAAGTGTTCTCATCCCATGAGGCGCCGCTAAGGTCTCTCAGCTTGGACACTTGGATCCACCGACTTCTCCACTTCCTCAGGTGGTTGTATACCTGGGTGGCAGACACCTCTTGCCCACAGAACTCGAACACCTGCTTCACAACGGTGTTCAAGTGCACCTCCTTGAAGCCCTTGTCAGTCCTAACTTCACTAGAGATGAGCTCACACATCTTTTTCAGCACGAACGTGGACATGAACGGCTGCCACTTCATGTTGTTCGACCTACCATCCTTCTTTGCCTTTGCTGCTGCTAGCTTGATTGCAGCGGCTACAGCAACAGTAGGAGTTGGCTCAACGAGCACTACTGGCACATAGAGGGAATCAGACTCGAACACCTCTGAATCAGGTGCCATCTGGGCCATAGGCTGCGAGTCCTCGACAAACGATGGAGCAAACTGGTTGTCGGACACGACAAGGGCCTGACTAAGATCTTGCGTCTGCGTGGTCATGCCCTACAATCGTAGCATGCATTGACAGTGAGCATAGCACACAACATACCGGACAATCCATGAAAGCAGGAGCATACATGTACATGGTTCATCACTATCATAGCAAGCACATGCTTCATCACTATCATACTAAGCATACCAGACAATCTATGAGCAGGAACATACATCTACAACAAACAGCATGCTACAAATGGACCACCAATAGCTACAAATCATAGATCTAAGCATGATTCAACACAAGCACAAGGTTCAACTTCAAACTCTACTAGTAATCTAGCCTACCACATGCTTGAACATCTAGCCCTACCACAAATTGCAACCGCAGCATAGCAACCAACTATATCAGCTCACAAATCAGATCCCTAATCAACCATCAATCTAGATCAAACACTAGCTGTAGCTCAGATCTAGCTAGAAGGAACAGAGAGAAAGGGGGATTGAACTCACAGAGGCCATGGCTGCAGCTTGAGGACGAGGGGGGATGGTGGTGGAAGATGAACGCCGGCCGGTGAAGGAGCTCTGACGCCGTGGACCGCCGGCCGATGAAGATGCGCCACTTACCTGCTCGTCGGTTCCGATGCGCGTCGGCAGGAAAGCGTGAACGGAGGAAGAATGGTGGCGGGAGTTGGGGCGGTGAGGAGGGGCTAAATAGGGGTGGAGCGGCGGGAGATGAGCCAAAATCCTCCCGCCGATTTTTCGGCGACGCGGGCGAGCTCGCACCATCTCCCCTGCTCGCATGAGGGGAGAAGCACGTCACCCTCCCCTGCCTCGCCCGAGCCAGGCTCGTGGGCTACTGCCTATTCGTGCGTTTCCCCTGGGCCTGGCCTGGATGTGCTTTAAGTTTCGTGCGATGCGGGCCGCACAGTGAATGCAGGAAACCAAACGGGCCAAATTCTTCCCGCCTGGGCCAGGCTGGGCCTAATGCGGGCAACCAAACACGCCCTAGTATGCTGACACAGGGAGACATGAGGAAGACGACTTGTTTCAAAAAAAGGAGGAAGACGCACTGGACATGGCAGCCGAGCTGCAAAAGGGTTAGCAGTGGGACGATGAGGATTTTTTATGCGAACTGTTGGTTGTGGGTGGGTGGGCGAGCTGCATTTAATATGTTCTCATCTGGTAGCCGTTTGTGTGCCCCGCCGCTCAGAAACAAGGCTGAGCCGTGCAATGACTCCCTGTTCTGCGTGCCTGGTGCACGGCCTAAAAAGCGGGATATACTATCGGTAAATACGCCTGACAACACAGATCCATATGTGAGCTCGTGGTGTGGATAACGGGAGCATTTGAGACCGGGCTCAAAAACGAATATTCGCATAAGTGGTGCATAAGTTATCATGTGTCTATATAGCAATTGCCAGGGCATAAAAAAAGTTTACTCCAACCTTCTCCCCACATACACATGCATGCATGCACCAGAGGATAAAAAACTTGATATCATCATAAATTCTCCTATTTCAGAACTTGAACATGTTTTGCGGCTCAAACCATTGGTAAGATTGAAAATTCGTTTCCACCTAAAAATTTGCCGCGACAAGACCTTCGAAACTAGATCACAGGTTGATTTGTTCCAGTGACTTTTTGGGTCAAAAAGTTATCATGTTAAGGTTAAGTAAGTTATCATGTTTTGTCGCGACAAGACCTCCAAAACTAGATCATAGGTTGATATGTTCCATTGACTTATTTGGGTCAAAAAGTTATCATGTTAGGGCTAAGTAAGTTATGACGCATGTGGTACGTAAGTTACCATGTTGTTTACATAGAAGTTATGGTGGGGTATGCTTTGCAACAACTTTTTTCCCCAGGTTAAACATTACCATGGTGCTTGTATATAGATTATCAGGTCTACGATGCGTATATTACCATGTTATTTACATATAAGTTACCGAGAGATGTTGGAACTTCTATTCTCCAGATCAAAAATGTTACCACGCATGGGCTAAGTAAGTTATCAGCTTTGTTGTGCGCATATTATATTAGCATGTTATTTACACAGAAATTATCAGTGATGTGTTTTCCAATATTTTTATCACGAAGTCAAAAGTTATCACGGTGTTGTACATGGGTTATCACATCTGTTGTGCGTATATAACCAGGACTATTTCACATAAGCTACCGGAGATATATTTTTTGAACAATTTTTATTTCAGGGTCAAAAGTTACTGGCGATGTTTATATTTGACTTATCATCTCTCTTGTGAGTATATTATCATGCTATCAGGGTTTGTTTTTTTAACAAGTTTTAACCGGGTCAATAATTACCGTGTTGTTTGTAAATGAGTTATCAACTCTGATGTGCGTATATTACCATGTTATTTACACATGAGTTGCCAGTGATATTTTTAACTTTTTACAGGTTAAAATCTTATCACGTTTGGGCAAAAATGTTATCAGCTCTGATGTGCGTATATTATCATGCTATTACACGCGGAAATTACCAGGGGTATGTTTCTCAACTTCTCTTTTGGGGTCAAAAGGTTATTGCGGTGTTTTGTATGTGAGATATCAACTTTGTGGTGTGTATAGTACCACACTATTTTCATATAAGTTATCGGGTTATGTTTTGAACAACTATTATTTCAAAGTTATCACGGTTTTTGGTACATATGTTGCCAGGCCTGCGGTGTATATATTACCAGACTATTGACAAGGAAATTATCAGGAGGATTGTTTCAACATTTTTCTTTAGATAAAAGTTATCACGGTGCGTAAATTATCAAGCCTGTGATGGGTTACGTTTCAACAAAAAAAATTATGTCTTGGTAAAAAAACTTCTTACAAAAAAAGAAAGTGTCGTGAGATGTTGAACACGCAAGACAAAAAAAAATGAAGTTTGAATCTTACATTCTTAAGAAGTTGATCCCCACTACTACCAGTTCTCTCAACATGTACACTATCCACATCATCTTAATGCCACGTCAGCATTCACATGAGTCTAATCCATCTTGTATGCGCCACATCACCCAATTTCTTTCAAGGGAAACCCAAATTATTATTAGCCATTGGATCAGTAGATGCTCGAAGCCTACAATCGTGATCTCTTAATGTGTGCACCCCTAGAAAACCTTTTACCGTATGCGCCGCTAGGAATTCAATCAGTTTAATGCCCATCTCTCTGTTACCTGTGTTCAGCGTAGTCTTCTCCCCTTCCAGCGCCTGTTTTCTTTTCTCCCCTCCAGCCGCTACACATCTTCAACGCTTTGTATGGAGCGGCGGCTGGGCGTTCATCTCCACGCTAGGCGCTCCTCCGGCAGGACCGCCGATCCGACTTGCTTGAGCGACCGTTTGGGATTCTCCGTGGTTACGCTCCCCTTGCCAGTGTGGTGCCCGCGTTGTCAAGACGGCGTACACGGTGCCGTGGTCCTCCCATCCCTTCTATGTCTCTATTCCGGCCAAGGTGACTCCGGTGCCGCTCCTCCACCGGTCGTCTGAGCCGCCCAAGCCAGTCGCGGCGTCTTCTTGTGTCCACACAGTCGTGGCCTTCTGCCCTCGGCCATATGTGTCGGCCAACCGTACAACCACCAGCATCCCACACTGGAAATTCGACCGTGTGTAAACAAGGTTGATTAATTAATATAATGTTGTAATTTCTCTTCTGATTCATCTACTCCATAGCATTTGGATCTATCTTATTTCTTTGCTGTTGTTTTTGAGGATGGGCCCGTGCTCCTGTATCTTTTTGCAGCAGGCCACACGCAGTCGTAAATATGGAATTCCGACTTCTACTACTACATGGAGGTAAGCTCTAATGTTTCTTCCCGCATTTGAGCTTTGAAACCTTTATTGTTGCATTCTAACTCCATCCCCTTCCTCACTGTTGTTCATCAGGATGGCCCCGTATACCTGTCTCCTGATCTCTGTTCAACCTTCTGATCGTTGGCAATCTTACGCCTTAGAGATAAGCAGTGATGCTAGCTTATTGCTGCATTTTTATTCTTCTGCAGAGATTAACACTATGCATCGTATGACGGGATCATCTGTTCAAGATTTCTTATGGTTAATGTAGTCACTATGATTATCTCTATGTTATACAATATGATGTTCTGGCAATAACATATGGTTTGTTCATTTTTGTTTGCAGGTATAAAGTGCATTCTACACATTCTCTTATATTTTACCCCAATCAATATGACCTCACATAACACTGACGGTCGACAACATTCTTCGCTCCTAAATCAGCATTTCGTGTATGAATGACTGATGCAGATTTTCTCTACTCTTGAATTCGGCAATCTTTATCATTGCAAAATTCTGACACTGTCAGGTTTGTTGCTTCAACGTATCATGCATGTACTTTGTTTTAATTTCCAAATGCGTAGTCCATTTATCACCCCTTTGGTTATATTGTCATAGGATATAGTCACAGGCTCATCACCGCTAGTAGAAGACATAAGAAATGGATGGCTTAAAAATTCATGGCATAAAAATTAATCATATGTGTTTCTGGCAAATTAACGGTACATCTGCAGATACCATTTTTTCATTTGAAATCGTAAGTACTTCTTAAAAATTCATATAGCAACGATTCAGCCTTCACTACTTTCTAAACTATTATAAGTTATCAATTGCACCCAGGTGGTATATGTAAAGGGAAGTGAGACCTTGCATGATTGTCTAAGTTCTATAAAGAGAGCATGAAACATCGAATTTATACAAACAATTGGACAGCTGCAACTAAGTTGCTAGCCATTAATTCCATGGACAATGCTACCTGTCAAGTCTTCAGCGAATAATTGCATGAACAAAATTAAGCGCGATTTTATTTTTTGAGGGAAAACCAAGTGCAATCTTCCCATACAAAATTGCAGAGATGGCAGATACTCTCTCAATTTACCCATTAAGTAACTATTGGCTTTGGTTTTTCTAAAAGGAATCTGGCAGATCCATGCATGGATGAAGACCCACCATGCATTATATTATGCTATTATCTTTGCTGGATATTTTAAAACTATACAATAATAAAATATAGTAAATATATTGTTTTTGTTTTAGTTTCATTTATTAATCCAATGTTCATATTTCATATTATCAAATATGATTGAAATATATTGCAACTAATTCCCGCAGCAACGCGCGGGGTATCATCTAGTTCTACAAGAAGTGTGGTACTTAGGGGAGTTTATTAGTGCGCTGTGCGAGACAAAGTTGAGAAGATAAACCCGAAAAAATAACATGCTTTGCTGATATGAAAGTGAAGAAGGTCAACCCACCGAATCTTCGGGCCTGCGACGCCCCGCGTGTGTCGCTCGTGAAACTGAATCTTCGGACCCACTCGCCCAGGACATCACGCATATGTCACTCGTGAAACTAACTATCGTCAGGACGCTGATTACTCGCGTGATGCGGATCGGATGGTGACGGGATCATTCGGATCTGTTGGGATTTTCCAAACGTTTGGAAATAACCAATTTCGTATTATTAAATATACACTGTACATCCGGGTCGCAGCTGCTTGGCCCAGCATCTACCTCTTGCTCAAGCGCAGCACAGCAATGGCCAAAGCACGGTTCCTATTTGGCACGTAGGTCTCTGGATAGCGAGCTAGCCCATAGAATCTTCACGCGCCGGTTCAACATATGGGCCAGGCCGGCATGTTTTTTCCTTGTGTTTTGGAAAAGTTCTTGAACCTAGTCTGAACATGTGTTTTTTGGTTTTTCATTCCTTAATCTTTATCTTTTTTATTTTCAGTTTTTTATTTTACATTTTTATTATTTAATTTTCATTTTATTTTTTCCATGTTTGTTTTTCTTCTTCTTTTTCTTTTTCATTTCCCATTCTTAATTTTTTTTCTTATTTTTCTTTTTCATTTTGCGAACATCTTTCAAATTTGTGCACATATTTCGAATGTGTGAACATTTTTTGAAGTCATGAGCATTTATTGAAATCATTAACATGTTTTGAAGTCATGAACATTTTTTAAAATCTGTGAACAGTTTTTTGAAATCCTGAACGCCTTTTAAAAAATTGTAAATATTTTTTGGTATTATGTATATTTGTTTAAAACTCATGAATATTTCTTTGAATCGGCGAACATTTTTGAGTTGATTAATATTTTCCAAATTTTTGTGGAAATTCCCAAATATATTCAGTAAAAAGATTTTTATAAATTAATGATCATTTTTTGAATATGCAAACATTTTTTAATCAGCGAAGTTAATTGGAAATTTTGGAATAATTTCTGAAATTCGAGAACAATTTTTGGATTTTTGTGATTTTTTTGTAAAATCCATGAACATTTAAAATTCCCCAAAAACTATTTAATATAAAAATTGTTGTTTTATGAATATATTTTCGAAATCATGATAATTTTTGAATATGTGAACATGTTTAAAACAATACTACCATTTTTTTCCATTTGCGAACTTTTTATGATTTCTCTTGACATTTTTGAAAATCATCAATAATTAAAATTTACGAACATTTTATGGTTTCTCAAACAAGTCTTTTTCAATTTCACATTTTTTCAAATTCTAAGTTATTGAAAAAATAAAATGAAAAATAGTGGTGTCCAGGCCCGCACATGGGCCAGCGCAAAAAACACGTGCAAAAAGATTGGGGGGGGGGGGTGCGCGTGTCCCCTCTATGTGGTGCGCAGGTCGCCAAATAGGAGGTCCTCACTTGAGTGGGTGCCCATCTGAAATCCCTTAGGTATCCCTTGGAAAGGTCACTCCGACTCCGTCATGGGCCGAGAAGTGGCAACTTGGGAGTTTTTCTTTTTTTTTCATAGATTCAATTTTCAAAACGTTTCATCTCTTAAACCGTGCGTTCAAATTCCAAAATGTTTTTACCGCTGGATTTCTCATGTCGAGGTCTTCAAAACTAGATCCTATCTTAATAGATTTGACAAACTTTTTTTTACAAAACCTAGCCGAAAACATTTTTTTTATTTTCTCCCCTTTCCGAGAGGAGCATTGCTTCTCACAATAGCAAATTTATGCCTCTCGTGGATAAGCATTTTTCCCTCTTTTGTGTTCTCGCGGAGGTGTGCCTTCACAAAAAGCAAACTTATGCCTCTCGTGGAAGCAAAAAAAAAATAACACGATTTTTCCCTTTGTAGAGGCACCTCCACGAGAAGAAATTTTGGGCCTCTTGTGGAAGCAAACAAAAATTATAACGCGTTTTTCCCTTTCTCAGAGGCACCTCGACGAGAAGAAAGTTTGTGCCTCTCATGGAACCAGAAAAACTACATTTTTTTTCATTTTTGAGAGGCACAATTGTGCCTCACACGGAAGCAAATATGTGCCTTGGTAAGAAGCAAACATGTGCCTCTCGTGGAAGAAAAAAACGTGCATTTTTCCTTTTCCTAGAGGCACAACCATTTCTCCCGCGTAAGCAAACCTGTGCCTTCTTAAGAAGCAAATATGTGTCTCGTGAAAGAAAAAAAAAGATATTTTTCGCGCATTCTTTTGAATTGCTTTCTCCAAAATCTTGAGAAAACCATGCGAAAACCGGAAAGCTAACAAAAAAGGGGAAAACCATCTAAACGCCGAAAACGCGTACAGAAAAAGAAAAATAAAAGAGAGGGCCCAACACTCGAACGTGGCGGCAGTTGAGTGCGCGCCAAATGACACGCTGTCAGCCCACCAAAAATGACACTTGAGAACCTCCCCGTAAGGGGTTCCCCTTAGTTAGTTGCTCTCGCGCCTATCTCTCCCTATTCCTTTTCTTTTTCTTTTGTCATTGGTCCTTATTTTCCCCATTATGGGCCGAACGGCATTTGTTTTGTATAAAGTGCACACGAGCCGCAGGTCGCTACTGCATCTCTCAGTCTCTCTTTGCCTCAAAAAAAAATTCTCTTAGTTCCTTTTAGTTTTTGTTTTGTGAAAATTCCTTTATCTCCTAACACTAACTGGTGGCCCCCATGGCAAATAAAAATAATATATAACTTTTTTGAAAAGGATCAAATCTATTATAAAGATTCACTGAAAGTACAAAACACCTCAAACATAATAAAAATTACATATAAATTACCTACACTAAATATAATAGGACTGGGTTTGTGGATTCCTCACATTAGATGTTCCTGGTGACATGTTTTTCCATCGCTTATTTATCTCCTTACATGCAGTAACGGTGGTCCCACCGTGAATGCAAAAACTATATAAGTACATTTATGTTAATTACAGAAATATTATAATAAATAAATTGGAAAACAATTGGGTCCCACATGTCAGGTGTGAGTCCCTAGGGCAAATTCAAAAGAAATATGTAAAATTTATATGACATATACCTTGCTATATGAATTTATTGTATGTACACGGTCATACAAGAAAAGAGTATTGGTGCATGCATAAGTTAAACACTAGCATAATGGTAAGGAACAGGTCAACTTGGAAGCCGCCGTGTCAGGTCGACGTGAGAGCAGCCACGTCAAAACGATGCGGCCGCGCCGGGTAGCCGCGGGGGCGTCAGATACAACACCATGGCCAGGATCAGTGGTTGGGGGAGGGCTTGGATAAAAGGGAGGCTGACATGACGAAGAGGAGCGGTCGCAAACAACCGGAGATAGTGAAAACGAACCGAAGAGGGGCTCGGTGGTGGCAGTGCGAGGGTTTGGAATGGGACAAACAGTGGGCAAAGATTATAAAGGACTAACTAACGAGCGGAAAAAATGGAGGATTAATTTTGAATCAACAGACTAACTAATTTTAATTAGGAGCCAATCAATTGAGCGGTCCATTTTGGGTGAGATTGACGCGAACACATCATCACAGACTGGTAGTATGTCTTAGGACGGCTCGTGATAACCCTCTAGCCGAGCCCCCAGAACACTATCACTGACTATTCTCACTGATAAGGGATCAGAGCCTGCCTAAGTAAATATGACCAGTAAAAATCTTATTGCAACCTAAGAGGATGAAAAGTCAAAAACCTGTAAAATGTATCTATAGTTAATAAAGATTTCATGCTAATTTCTGGTATATTTTTTAACCAACCTATTAATAGATTGCTGGAAGGTAAGATTACATATTTTTACATCTAGTTTTTTATGGTTTCTCAAATCTCTATGGACACTTTTTTTCTCGAAAGACGTAGGCGATGGTAAAATACCAAATATTTTTCTGAGCATGTTGGGTACGCGGGCACCCTTATGAACAGTAAAGTAGAAAGTGATAAAAAACAGACAATTATGGTTTATATTTTGTAATATAAATGGTTGATTGTTCCACTCATGTGTCAAGTTTTTCTAAAAGAAATGAAATGTGTAGTATTTTTGTGAAAACAGACAAACAATACAAGTAATGTATGAGGCACCACCAGATTCTTTATGTCATAAATAGAAGATAGAAATTTCTTGGCTCGCAAAAAATATTCCATCTTTACGATGCGGCCGCGCCGGGTAGCCGCGGGGGCGTCGGATACAACACCATGGCCAGGATCAGCGGTTGGGGGAGGGATTGGATAAGAGGGAGGCTGTCATGAGGTAGAGGAGCGGCCGCAAACAACCGGAGATAGTGAAAAGGAACCGAAGAGGGGCTCGGTGGTGGCAGTGCGAGGGTTTGGAATGGGACAAACAGTGGGCAAAGATTATAACGGACTAACTAACGAGCGGAAAAAATGGAGGATTAATTTTGAATCAACAGACTAACTAATTTTAATTAGGAGCCAATCAATTGAGCAGTCCATTTTGGGTGAGGTTGACGTGAACACATCATCACAGACTGATAGTATGTCTTAGGACGGCTCGTGATAACCCTCTAGCCGAGCCCCCACAACACTATCACTAACTATACTCACTGATAAGGGATTAGAGCCTGCCTAAGTAATGACCAGTAAAAATCTTATTGCAACCTAAGAGGATGAGAAGTCAAACACCGTGTGATATATGTGTAAAATGTATCTATAGTTAATAAAGATTTCATGCTAATTTCTTGTATATTTTTTAACCAACCTACTAATAGATTGCTGGCAGGTAAGATTACATATTTTTACATGTAGGTTTTTATGGTTTCTCAAATCTCCGTGGACTCGTTTTTTTCTCGAAAGACGTAGGCGATTCTAAAATACCAAATATTTTTTCTGAGCATGCTGGGTACATGTGCACCCTTATGAACAGTAAAGTAGAAAATGATAAAAAAACAGACAATTATGGTTTATATTTTGTAATATAAATGGTTGATTGTTCCACTCATGTGTGAAGTTTTTCTAAAAGAAATGAAATGTGTGGTATTTTTGTGAAAACAGACAAACAATACAAGTAATGTATGAGGCACCACCAGATTCTTTGTCATAAATAGAAGATAGAAATTTCTTAGCTTGCCAAAAATATTCCATCTTTATGATGCGGCCGTGCCGGGTAGCCGCGGGGGCGTCGGATACAACACCATGGCCAGGATCAGCGGTTGGGGGAGGGGTTGGATAAGAGGGAGGCTGGCATGAGGAAGAGGAGCGGTCGCAAACAACCGGAGATAGTGAAAACGAACAGAAGAGGGGCTCGTTGGTGGCAGTGCGAGGGTTTGGAATGGGATAGACAGTGGGCAAAGATTATAACGGACTAACTAACGAATGGAAAAAGTGGAGGATTAATTTTGAATCAACATACTAACTAATTTTAATTAGGAGCCAATCAATTGAGCAGTCCATTTTTGGTGAGATTGACACGAACACAGGCTGATAGTATGTCTTAGGACGGCTCGTGATAACCCTCTAGCCGAGCCCCAGAACACTATCACTGACTATTCTCACTGATAAGGGATCAGGGCCTTCCTAAGTAAATATGACCAGTAAAAATCTTATTGCAACCTAAGAGGATGAAAAGTCAAACACCGTGTGATATATGTCTAAAATGTATCTATAGTTAATAAAGATTTCATGCTAATTTCCTACATATTTTTACATCTAGGTTTTTATGGTTTCTCAAATCTCTGTGGACTCGTTTTTTTCTCGAAAGACGTAGGCGATGGTAAAATAGCAAATATTTTTCTGAGCATGCTGGGTACACGTGCACCCTTATGAACAGTAAAGTAGAAAATGATAAAAAAAACAGACAATTATGCTTTATATTTTGTAATATAAATGGTTGGTTGTTGCACTCATGTGTGAAGTTTTTCTAAAAGAAATGAAATGTGTAGTATTTTTGTGAGAACAGGCAAACAATACAAGTAATGTGTGAGGCACCACCAGATTCTTTATGTCATAAAATAGAAGATAGAAATGTCTTGGCTCGCCAAAAATATTCCATCTTTACAAGGTAGTAATGTTACCCCCCTTGTCTTATGGTATGAGTGTCCCAACACTTGTCTTATTTCATAATTGTCTTTCTTTAGATAGCATGCCTCATGTCAACTTCACCCATGACAAAACCTTACGATTGAGTTATACATGCATGCTCAATCAAGTCAACACAAGAGCATGCCATACTAATAACACAAGCGTCACAACAACTCACTGAGGAAATTCTATTAAGTTCCATATATCATTAGAGCTTATAATCTTCATCCTATATGGCAACAAGCCATTAAGATGACAATTCACACACATTATCAACCACATGGAAATTGTTGAGGCTCAAGACTTCTATGCTCTTCTCAATAGGGCTCAACATGAGAAGCGGGTTAGAGGAGTGGAGTTTGGGAGGGATGGTTCTCACATAACTCACTTGCTCTTTGCTGATGACAACATTGTTTTTCTAGAGGCTGAGGAGAATAGTATGATGGAGTTGGCTCAGAGTTTGCGTAGATATGAAGAGGCTTCTGGTCAAAAAGTTAATCTTTAGTAATCATCTATTTTCTTCGGTAGGGGCTACAAGGATGATGAAACCAAGGTGTTAGGGCATATTTCTTCCTTAGTGGTTTGGTGATTGATGACAAAGCATTTGCAGACTAATCATGTGCATTGAACATTTCAGATAATCTATCATATGGCACAAGACGATTCAAGCCCCTCAGAGCTTTAGAGTGAAGATGGTTTTCCTTCCTACGTTTGTTTTTGGTGGACTTGAGTCGTAGGACAAACCGTACTATCAAGAGGGGGTTGATACGTCCATTCTGCAACATGCTTTTATATCAATATTTATCGCATTATGGACTGTTATTTCACTTTATGTCACAATACTTATGACTATTCTCTCTTATTTTACAAGGTTTACATAAGGAGGGAGAATGCCGGCAGCTGGAATTCTGGTCTGGAAAAGGAGCAAATATTAGAGACCTATTCCGCGCAACTCCAAAAGTCCTGAAACTCCACGGAACGTCTTAAAAGAAATAAAGAAAAATCCACGCCAAAGATGAAGGCCAGGGGGCCCACACCCTGCTCACGAGGGTGGGAGCGCGCCCCTACCTCGTGGGCCCCCTGGTGGCTCTCTGACGCCCATCTTCTCCTATACGAGGTCTTTCGATGAGAAAAAAATAAGAGGGAACTTTTCGGGACGAGACTCCGCCGCCACGAGGCGGAACCTTGGCAGATCCAATCTAGAGCTCCGGCAGAGCTGTTCAGCCGGGGAAACTTCCCTCCCGGAGGGGGAAATCATCACCATCGTTATCACCAACGCTCCTCTCATCGGGAGAGGGCAATCTTCATCAACATCTTCACCAGCACCATCTCATCTCCAAACCCTAGTTCATCTCTTGTATCCAATTCTTGTCTCAAATTCCGGGATTGGTGCTAGTAGGTTGCTAGTAGTGTTGATTACTCCTTGTAGTTGATGCTAGTTGGTTTATTTGGTGGAAGATCATATGTTCAGATCCTATATGCATATCATTACCCCTCTGATTATGAACATGAATATGCTTTGTGAGTAATTACGTTCGTTCCTGAGGACAAGGGAGAAGTCTTGCTATGAGTAGTCATGTGAATTTGGTATTCGTTTGATATTTTGATAAGATGTATGTTGTCTAGCCTCTAGTGGTGTTATGTGAACGTCGACTAAATAACACTTCACCATTATTTGGGTCTAGAGGAAGGCATTGGGAAGTAATAAGTAGATGATGGGTTGCTAGAGTGACAGAAGCTTAAACCCTAGTTTATGCGTTGCTTCGTAAGGGGCTGATTTGGATCCATATGTTTCATGCCATGGTTAGGTTTACCTTAATACTTTTGTTGTAGTTGCGGATGCTTGCAATAGAGGTTAATCATAAGTGGGATGCTTGTTCAAGTAAGAACAGCACCCAAGCACCGGTCCACCCACATATCAAATTATCAAAGTATCGAACGCGAATCATATGAACGTGATGAAAACTAGCTTGACGATATTGCCATGTGTACTCGGGAGCGCTTTTCCTATTATAAGAGTTTGTTCTGGCTTGTCCTTTGCTACAAAAGGATTGGGCCACCTTGCTGCATTTTATTTACTTTTGTTACTTGTTACTCGTTACAATTTATCCTATCACAAAACTATCTATTACCACTTATTTAAGTACTTGCAGAGAATACCTTGCTGAAAACCGCTTATCATTTCCTTCTGCTCCTCGTTGGGTTCGACACTCTTACTTATCGAAAGGACTACGGTAGATCCCCTATACTTGTGGGTCATCAAGACTCTTTTCTGGCACTGTTGCCGGGGAGTGTAGCGCCTTTGGTAGGTGGAATTTGGTAAGGAAAAATTTATATAGTGTGCTGAAATTTACTGTCACTTGTTACTATGGAAAGTAATTCTCTGAGGGGATTGTTCGGGGTATCTTCACCCCGTCCAGTAGAGCAAAGAGTTGCTCCTCAACCTACTGAACCTATTGAAAATGAAATTCCTTATGAGTATCCTTCGGGTATGATAGAAAAATTGCTAGCTAATCCTTTTACAAGAGATGGAACAAAGCATCCTGATGAGCACTTAATATATGTGGATGAAGTTTGTGGATTATTCAAGCTTGCAGGTATACCCGATGATGTTGCTAAGAAGAAGGTCTTCCCTTTATCTTTGAAGGGAGACGCATTGATATGGTATAGGCTATGTGATGATATGAGATCATGGGACTATAAAAGATTGAAGCTGGAATCTCATCAAAAGTATTACCCTATGCATCTTGTTCATCGTGATCGCAATTATATATATAATTTCTGGCCTCGCGAAGGAGAAAGCATCGCTCAAGCTTGGGGGAGGCTTAAATCAATGTTATATTCATGCCCCAATCATGAGCTCTCAAGATAAATAATTATGCAAAGTTTTTATGCTCGGCTTTCTGAAAACAATCGCACCATGCTCGATACTTCTTGTGGTGGCTCTTTTATGATGAGGACTATTGAATTCAGATGGAATTTATTGGATAGAATTAAACGCAACTCTGAAGATTGGGACCTCGACGAAGGTAAGGAGTCAGGTATGACACCTAAGTTTGATTGTGTTAAATCTTTTATGGATACCGATATTTTCCGTAAGTTTAGCACTAAATATGGACTTGACTCTGAGATAGTAGCTTCTTTCTGTGAATCTTTTGCTACTTATGTTGATCTCCCTAAGGAGAAGTGGTTTAAATATCATCCTCCCATAGAAGTAAAAGTAGCTGCACCTATTAAAGTTGAAGAAAAGACTGTCACTTATAATGATCCTATTGTTCCTACTTCTTATATTGAGAAACCACCTTTCCCTGTTAGAATAAAGGATCATGCTAAAGCTTCAACTGTTGTTCGTAAAAGCAATATTAGAACTTATACACCTCCTGAACAAGTTAAAGTAGAACCTAATATTGCTATTGTTAAAGATCTCTTGTCTGATAATATTGATGGGCATGTTATTCAGTTCGAAGGTGAAACTGCTAGAATTGCTAAACCTTGTGCTAAAGATAAACATAGACATGTGGTAGGCGTGCCTGTTATTTCTGTTAAAATAGGAGATCATTGTTATCATGGCTTATGTGATATGGGTGCTAGTGCTAGTGTTATACCTCATGACTTATACAAAGAAATTAAGAATGAAATTGCACCTGTTGAGTTAGAAGATATTGATGTCATAATTAAACTTGCCAATAGAGATACTATTTCACCAATTGCAATTGTTAGAGATGTCGAAGTCTTGTGTGGAAAAACTAAATATCCTGCTGATTTTCTTGTTCTTACTTCTCCACAAGATAGCTTTTGTCCAATTATATTTGGTAGACCCTTCTTAAATACTGTCAATGCTACCATAGACTGCACTAAGAATATTGTTACTGTTGGCTTGGATGATATGGTTCATGAGTTTAATTTCTCTAAATTTAGTTAACAACATCGTGAGGAAGAATTACCTAGTAAGGATGAAGTTATTGGTCTTGCTTCTATTGCCGTACCTCCTAGTGATCCTTTAGAACACTATTTGCTAGACCATGAAAATGATATGTTCATGAAAGAAAGAAGGGAAATAGATGAAGTATTCTTTAAACAGGAACCTATTCTGCATCACAACTTGCCTGTTGAAATTTTAGGGGATCCAACTCCACCCAAGGGTGATCTCGTGTCTGAGCTTAAACCTTTGCCTGATAATATTAAATATGCTTATCTTGATGAAAAGAAGATATATCTTATTATTATTAGTGCTAACCTTTCAGAGCATGAAGAAGAAAGATTATTGAAAACTCTGAAGAAGCACCGTGCTGCTATTGGATATACTCTTGATGATCTTAAGGGCATTAGTCCCACTCTATGTCAACATAAAATAAATTTGGAAGCAGATGCCAAACCAGTTCGTGATCCTCAACGACGTCTGAATCCTAAAATGAAAGAAGTGGTAAGAAAAGAAATACTAAAGCTTCTGGAGGCAGGTATAATCTATCCCGTTGCTGATAGTGAGTGGGTAAGTCATGTCCATTGTGTCCCTAAGAAGGGAGGTATTACTGTTGTTCCTAATGATAAAGATGAATTGATTCCACAAAGAATTATCACAGGTTATAGGATGGTAATTGATTTCCGCAAATTAAATAAAGCTACTAAGAAAGATCATTACCCCTTACCTTTTATTGATCAAATGCTAGAAAGATTATGCAAACATACACACTATTGCTTTCTAGATGGTTATTCTGGTTTCTCTCAAATACCTGTGTCAGCTAGAGATCAATCAAAGACTACTTTTACATGCCCTTTTGGTACTTTTGCTTATAGACGTATGCCTTTTGGTTTATGTAATGCACCTGCTACCTTTCAAAGATGCATGATGGCTATATTCTCTGACTTTTGTGAAAAGATTTGTGAGGTTTTCATGGACGACTTTTCCGTCTATGGTTCCTCTTTTGATGATTGCTTGAGCAATCTTGATCGAGTTTTGCAGAGATGTGAAGAAACTAATCTTGTCTTGAATTGGGAAAAGTGCCACTTTATGGTTAATGAAGGTATTGTCTTGGGGCATAAAGTTTCTGAAAGAGGTATTGAAGTTGATAAAGCCAAGGTTGATGCTATTGAAAAGATGCCATGTCCCAAGGACATCAAAGGTATAAGAAGTTTCCTTGGTCACGCTGGATTTTATAGGAGGTTCATTAAGTACTTCTCAAAAATTTCTCGGCCTCTGACTAATTTATTGCAAAAAGATATACCATTTGTCTTTGATGATGATTGTGTAGAAGCATTTGAAATACTTAAGAAAGCATTAGTCTCTACACCTGTTGTTCAGCCAGCTGATTGGAATTTACCCTTTGAAATTATGTGTGATGCTAGTGATTATGTTGTAGGTGCTGTTCTAGGGCAAAGAGTTGATAAGAAATTAAATGTTATTCATTATGCTAGTAAGACTCTAGACAATGCTCAAAGAAATTATGCTACTACTGAAAAAGAGCTTTTAGCAGTTGTATTTGCTTTTGATAAGTTCAAATATGATATTGTTGATTCTAAAGTAACTATTCAAACAGATCATGCTGCTATTAAATATCTTATGGAAAAGAAAGATGCTAAACCTAGACTTATTAGATGGGTTCTCTTGCTACAAGAATTTGATTTGCATATTGTTGATAGAAAGGGAGCTGAGAACCCCGTTGCAGACAACCTGTCTAGGTTAGAAAATATTCTTGATGACCCACTACCTATTAATGATAAATTTCCTGATGAATAATTAAATGTTATAAGTACTTCTCATAATACTCCATGGTATGCTGATTATGCTAATTATATTGTTGCTAAGTTTATATCACCTAGCTTCACATACCAACAAAAGAAAAATTTCTTCTATGATTTAAGACATTACTTTTGGGATAACCCACATCTTTATAAAGAAGGAGTAGATGGTGTTATTAGACGTTGTCTACCTGAGCATGAACAGGAATAGATCCTACGCAAGTGTCATTCCAAGTCTTATGGAGGACACCACGCTGGAGATAGAACTGCACATAAGGTATTGCAATCTGGTTTTTATTGGCCTACTCTCTTCAAGGATGCCCATAAGTTTGTCTTGTCTTGTGATGAATGTCAAAGAATTGGTAATATTAGTAGACGTCAAGAAATGCCTATGAATTATTCACTTGTTATTGAACCGTTTGATGTTTGGGGCTTTGATTATATGGGACCTTTTCCTGCCTCTAATGGATATACACATATTTTAGTTGCTGTTGATTACGTTACTAAGTGGGTAGAAGCTATTCCAACTAGTAGTGCTGATCATAACACTTATATTAAAATGCTTAAAGAAGTTATTTTTCCGAGGTTTGGAGTCCCTAGATATTTAATGACTGATGGTGGTTCACATTTTATTCATGGTGCTTTCCGTAAAATGCTTGCTAAATATGACGTCAATCATAGAATTGCATCTCCGTATCACCCACAGTCTAGTGGTCAAGTAGAATTGAGTAATAGAGAACTCAAATTAATTTTGCAAAAGACTGTCAATAGGTCTAGAAAGAATTGGTCCAAGAAACTTGATGATGCATTATGGTCCTATAGAACTACATATAAAAATCCTATGGGTATGTCTCCGTATAAAATGGTCTATGGAAAAGCATGTCACTTACCTCTCGAACTAGAACATAAGGCATATTGGGCTATTAAAGAGCTTAACTATGATTTTAAACTTGCCGGTGAAAAGAGGTTATTTGATATTAGCTCACTTGATGAATGGAGAACCCAAGCTTATGAAAATTCCAAGTTGTTTAAAGAAAAAGTTAAAAGATGGCATGACAAAAGGATACAAAAGCGTGAGTTTAATGTAGGTGATTATGTATTACTATACAACTCTGGTTTAAGATTTTTTGCAGGAAAACTTCTCTCTAAATGGGAAGGCCCCTATGTTATCTAAGAGGTCTATCGTTCCGGTGCCATCAAAATCAACAACTTCAAGGGCACAAATCTGAAGGTGGTAAACGGTCAAAGAATTAAACATTATATATTAGGTAATCCCATAAATGTTGAAACCAATATTATTGAAACCGTAACACCGGAAGAATACATAAGGGACACTTTCCGGAATGTTTGAGACTCCGAAAAGGAATAGGTATGTGGTACGGTAAGTAAACCGACTCCAAAACAATTTTTAAGACAATATTTCTCCGTTTTGGAATATTTAGAAAAATAGAAAAATAAGTAGCAGTCCGGAAAGGACATGAGGGCCCCACGAGGGTGGTGGGCGTGCCCTACCCCCTGGGCGCGCCCCCTACCTCGTGAGCACCTCGTGTGCTTTCCGGACTCCGTTTTCTTGCACATTATGTATTTTGGTCGGTAAAAATTCCTTATATAATCTCCCGGAGGTTTTGACTCCCGTATCACGCAATAATCTCCTGTTTTTGTTTCGAGCTGTTTTTTGACAGATCTAGGTTATCATGACGGCCCCAAGCGCCTCCAAGGACAAGTTCTTCGAGAAGGTCATCAACCCTTACCTCGCGGAGGTGCTGCGACACCCTCAAACCATTGAGTTGCGTGATGGGTTGCTGCACATCCGCGATGAAGAGGGACCAAAGGGGACCGGAAGCATAGAGACGAGGCTCGAAGCATTGGAGCAACAAGTTTTCAAGTGCTAGGGGATGGTGGAGCGTGGAATCAACGCTAGCCACATGATGCTCGCGGAGTTCACTAACAGTTACAAGCCGGATGCCAAGAACACTGAGGAAGCCATCTTCAAGCTATATGAGAAGATTGAGCACCTCCAAGCCCAAGTCTATGACCTTCAAAACCAAAACTATGAGTATGAATATAGATTCAAAAGAATGAGTTTGGCTGCAGATTTGAGGATTCCGGAGACTCGATCATCTTTCTATGATGGTGAACCTATGCCTTGGAAGATGGATGACAAGCCCGCATCATCAACAACACCTCCGCCGTCTCCTCCAACAAAGAAGAATTGAGTATCTGGGTATGGGCACTCCCCTTGGCAACTGCCAAGCTTGGGGGAGGTGCCCCGGTATCGTATCACCATCACTTTTACCTTTACCGTTTTTCTTAGTTCGATCCTTTTGATAATATCTTGATCTAGTAGAATAAAGTTTATGGCATGATCTAGTTTTGAGTTTTGCTTTATGATCTCTCTATGTAATCAAGTCCGTGAGCTATATATAATAAAGATTAGTGTTGAGTCAAGGGCTTGATTATTTTTCTATGATCTTGGGTGAATAAAAGAAAAGAGAAAAAGAATAAAAGAAACAAAAAGTTCATATTGATCTTATTGAGAGTAATGACTTCACATAGAAAGAGTATGATGATTAAAAGTTGTTGGGAGTTGGCAGACATAGCTTTGGTCATTGATGCAATTAATAGGAAGTAATAAGGAAAGAGAGGTTTTCACATATAGATATATTATCATTGGTATCTTTTATGATTGGGAGCACTCATTAAAATATGACATGCTAAAGAGTTGATGTTGGACAAGGAAGACAACGTAATGAGTTATGTCTTTCTTATATATGAGATAAAGTATGTTGTCATGGATCCTCTAACTTGTTGAGCTTGCCTTTCCCCCTCATGCTAGCCAAATTCTCAGCACCAAGTAGAATATTACTTCTGCTTCCAAATATCCTTAAACCAGTTTTGCCATGAGAGTCCACCATATCTACCTATGGATTGAGTAAGATCCTTCAAGTAAGTTGTCATCGGTGCAAAGCAATAAAAATTTCTCTAAATATGTATGATTGATTGGTGTGGGAGAAATAATATTTATACGATCTTGTGATGTGGAAGTAATAAAAGCGACGGACTGCATAATAAAGGTTCATATCACAAGGGGCAATATAAAGTGACGTTCTTTCGCATTGAGATTTTATATATCCAACCATAAAAGCGCATGGCAACCTCTGCTTCCCTCTGCGAAGGGCCTATCCTTTATTATTATCTTCTACCTTATGCAAGAGTCATGGTGATCTTCACCTTTCTTTTTTGTTTTATCCTTTGGCAAGCTCAACATGTTGGAAAGAACATGATATATATATATATATATCATTGGATGTAGGGGAGCATGAACCATTACTGTTGACATTATCTTTGAGGTAAAAGGTTGTGGGGCAAAACTATAAGCCCCTATCTTTCTCTGTGTCCGATTAAAACTCCGTAACCACAAGTATCGCGTGAGTGTTAGCAATTATGGAGGACTAAATGATAGTTGAGTATGTGGACTTGCTTTTTAGCTCTAACATAGACTCTTTCCGATGTTATGATAAATTGCAATTGCTTCAATAACTGAGATTATAGTTTGTCGGAGCCCAATAAGGTTTATGATTTACACTTTTGCATTGTGAATAGATCATCACTTGAACATAACTAATCATATGACAAAATCTATATATGTTGCTGTTATGAGAATAATAATGATGCCTTCATGTTCGTATTTTATTTTTATCGACGCCTCTACCTCTAAACATGAGGACATATTTATTGTTATCGGCTTTTCGCTTGAGGACAAGTGAGGTCTAAGCTTGGGGGAGTTGATACGTCCATTCTGCATCATGCTTTTATATCGATATTTATCGCATTATGGACTGTTATTTCACTTTATGTCACAATACTTATGGCTATTCTCTCTTATTTTACAAGGTTTACATAAGGAGGGAGAATGCCGACAGCTGGAATTCTGGTCTGGAAAAGGAGCAAATATTAGAGACCTATTCTGCGCAACTCCAAAAGTCCTGATACTCCACGGAATGTCTTAAAAGAAATAAAGAAAAATCCACGCCAACGATGAAGGCCAAGGGGCCCACACCCTGTGTGATGCCCGGGTGATTACGCTACAGTAATCCCGCGTTAATGAGGACACGTCACCTCGGTTACTGCGAATATTCTCGCGTCGGTTCGAAACTTTCAAATTCAAAATTTAAATATTGTCAAATATCAAACATTTCCACACATCAAAACAAAATGTTCAGTTAGTGCCAAATATTACATAGGTAATTATAATAAAGAAAACACAAATTTATAAAATACTTATATGCCATAAGTTGAATTAAAACAGTAAAAGAGAATAAATAAAAGGAAAAGGAACAAAACAGGAAACAAAAAAAAGAGGGAGGAACAAGAGAGAAGCCCCCCCCCCACTGGGCTTCGGCCCAGCAGGCCGGCCCAGCCGCCCCACGGCCCAGCCGGGCCTCCCTTATCCATCCACCCACCGCAGGGAGACCCCCACCCCCGAAACCCTATCCCCTCCTCGCCCCATCGCCTCTCCCTCCCCCGAATGGATCGGGGGGAATCACGCCGCCCAACTCCGCCTCGCCCTCGCCGCACGGCACCGTCGCCGGGGCCACCACGCCGGACCCGCCTCCACCCCGCGGCGGCCATCCCCGTCGCTCCGCATGAAAACCCCCCACTCTCCCCCACTCCCTCCCGTCGTCCTGGATCGGGGTCCCGATCCCCTCGCGCCCTCCCCCCCCACCCACCGCTCGTCGCCGCCGCTTGGAACGCCACCGCCGCGGCCTGCCTCGACGACGGCCGCCTCGCCAGCGAGCCCGCTGCCTGAGGTCCCCGTGGACGCCGTCATCGCCACGCGTGCCTCGGCCTCATCCTCGCCCCGGGCCGAGGCCGCCGTTCCAGCGCCGCGCCCTCGACCTCGTCGCCCGCCGCCCTCGTCGCCGGCGACCCGGGCGCCGCCCCTTCCTCGTCCACCTCCACGAGCCCCGCGTCCCCGTCCCTACGCCCGATGTGAGCCCGCCGCCGTGCTCGCCTCCGCCCCTCTCCTCTCCCCCTTCTGCTCCATGCCGTAGGACGCCCCCCCCCACCGCGCCGGAGCTCGCTCCGCCGTGGCCTCCTCCTGCCACTACCCCCCTACCGCCGGCCCCAGCCCGCAGTGCCCGCTCGGGCAGTGCCGTTCCGTTCAGGCGCTCGGCGCCCTCCTCTCTGCTCGCCGGCGTTCCTCCCGAACCCCCCCCCCCTCGCTGGCTGCCGCTTACCCCGCGTCCGGCGAGTGGATCTGGCCACCGGCGCCGGTGTGCCCCGTGCTGCCCAGCGCCCTCTCGGGCTCGAGCCCATTCGGGCGCCCGCGGCCACGCCCGCTAGCGCCCCGCCCGGTTGGCCCCCTGTGCCTATGACAGGAGGGCCCTACACCACAAGAAATAATTAACTTAATTAATTTTGATTAATTAAACTAATTAAATAACTAAGCTAACTAAACTGTTAGTCAATTAATTAATTACTCAATGACAGTGGCCCCCTCCTAATTAATACTAATTAGGTTAAATTAGATGACTAATCAAAATGTGTCACTGACCAGTGGGTCCCACTGGTCAGGTTGACCAGTCAACCCTGTTGACTGCTGACGTCAGCATGACATCATGCTGATGTCATAATTCCATTTTCGAATTAAATTAAATAATTAATTAAATTCCAGAAATTAATAAAATCTTTAGAAAATCATAACTTTTAATCCGTAACTCGGATTAAAATATTTTCAACATGAAAGTTGCTCAGAACGACGAGACGAATCCGGATACGCGGTCCGTTCGTCCGCCACACACCCCTAACCTATCGAACCCGCAACTTACCCCTCCGGCTCCTTTGCCCGAAAACACGAAACACCGGGAATACTTTTCCGGATGTTTTCCCCCCCTTCACCGGTATCACCTACTACCGCGTTAGGGCACACCGAACATCGCGTATTGCCTTGTTATATTTTGTGATGCTTTGTTTGCTCTGTATTCATTATTTCTTCCCCCTCTTCTCTTCGGTAGACTACGAGACCGACGCTGCTGCTGCCCAGTTCGGCTACGGAGTTGACGACCCCTCTCTCTTGCCAGAGCAACCAGGCAAGCCCCCCCCCCCCTTTGATCACCAGATATCGCCTATTCTTATCTATACTGCTTGCATTAGAGTAGTGTAGCATGTTATTGCTTTCCGTTGATCCTATTCTGATGCATAGCCTGACATTGTTGCTACACCTGTTGATACCTTACCTGCAATCCTAAATGCTTAGTATAGGATGCTAGTTTATCATCATTGGCCCTACATTCTTGTCAGTCTGCCTTGCTATACTATTGGGCCGTGATCACTCGGGAGGTGATCACGGGTATACTATATACATACATACATACTATACAGATGGTGACTAAAGTCGGGTCAGCTCGAAGAGTACCCGCGAGTGATTCACGGATTGGGGGCTGAAAGGACCTTTGTCCCGACGGCCCTCTGTGTGGATCTTTGTGGCGGAGCGACAGGGCAGGTTGAGACCGCCTAGGAGAGAGGTGGGCCTGGCCCTGTTCGGCGTTCGCGGACACTTAACACGCTTAACGAGATCTTGGTATTTGATCTGAGTCTGGCTACGAGCCTATACGCACTAACCATCTACGTGGGAGTAGTTATGGGTATCCCGACGTCGTGGTATCAGCCGAAGCACTTCAGACGTCAGCGACGGAGCGGCGCGCGCCGAATTGGACTGGAACGCCACTAGGCTAGGTCTGCTTTCGGCCGCGTACGCAACGTGCAGGTGTGCTATGGGCGATGGGCCCAGACCCCTGTGCGCTTAGGTTTAGACCGGCGTGCTGGCCTCTCTGTTGAGCCTAGGTGGGGCTGCGACGTGTTGATCTTCCGAGGCCGGGCATGACCCAGGAAAGTGTGTCCGGCCAAATGGGATCGAGCGTGTTGGGCTATGTGGTGCACCCCTGCAGGGAAGTTAATCTATTCGAATAGCCGTGATCTTCGGTAACAGGACGACTTGGAGTTGTACCTTGACCTTATGACAACTAGAACCGGATACTTAATAAAACACACCCTTCCAAGTTCCACAGACAACCCGGTGATCGCTTTTCCGCAGGGCGACGAGGAGAGGATCGCCGGGTAGGATTATGCTATGCGATGCTACTGGAGATGCTGCTTGGAGATGCTACTTGGAGATGCTACTTGGAGGACTACAATCTACTCTCTTCTATATGCTGCAAGACGGAGGCTACCAGAAGCGTAGTCTTCGACAGGATTAGCTATCCCCCTCTTATTCTGGCATTCTGCAGTTCAGTCCACCGATATGGCCTCCTTACACATATACCCATGCATATGTAGTGTAGTTCCTTGCTTGCGAGTACTTTGGATGAGTACTCACGGTTGCTTTTCTCCCTCTTTTCCCCTTTCCCTTCTTCCTGGTTGTCGCAACCAGATGCTGGAGTCCAGGAGCCAGACGCCACCGTCGACGACGACCCCTACTACACCGGAGGTGCCTACTACTACGTGCTGCCCGCTGATGACGACCAGGAGTGACCTAGGAGGATCCCAGGCAGGAGGCCTGCTCCTCTTTCGATCTGTATCCCAGTTTGTGCTAGCCATCTTATGGCACCCTGTTTAACTTATGTCTGTACTCAGATATTGTTGCTTCCGCTGACTCGTCTATGATCGAGCACTTGTATTCGAGCCCTCGAGGCCCCTGGCTTGTATTATGATGCTTGTATGACTTATTTTATTTGTAGAGTTGTGTTGTGATATCTTCCCGTGAGTCCCTGATCTTGATCGTACACATTTGCGTGCATGATTAGTGTACGATTAAATCGGGGGCGTCACAAGTTGGTATCAGAGCCAACTGCCTGTAGGAATCCCCCTTCCAACTCCTTGGCCGAAGTCGAGTCTAGACTTTACAAAACTTTTACTAACATGGCTGTGCGGCCTATGGGCCCACGTCGCCATCGGGTGGTATTAGGATCTTTTACTCCTCGATCCTTTACTCTGGGATTCTGAACTCTCTTCTATTCGGGTTAAACGATTTTGCTAATAACAAACTAACTTTAGGTTCTCGCGAGTACTTTCTCCCGGAGAGCCCCTCACTTCAGATGATCGTCTGCTAATCAGAAGAATTCCGAAGATACTCTACGATGTGCCCTCGAGACTATGTGCCATCGCTTTTGCAATTCACTTCCATCGATAAATCCCTCTGGATAACTACTTACACCTATCGTTCATATTGCCATCCCCAGTTGCTCTTGTTATTACAAGATGTCCTGAAATACTCTTCGATATTCCGAGAATTCTTTACGCTTACTGCCCTGCAGTTCCTTGCTGCATGAATACCCCTACGGATAATTACTCGCGCTTGCCGAGTATCCACTCATCCCCAGTTGTTCTTGTGTTTCACAAAGGTCTTCAAATAATATTCGTTCTTCCGAAAATCCTCTGGAGCCTTTGGCTCTTGAAATTCTTGCTTGCTTGCCTTATGGTTAATCCCATAACTCTCGTAGTCTTATTGACATTCCTTGTCATTATCATTTTTGAGTCTGTTGACTCAATATGTTTTGCGAATACACGCAATCATCTTTGATCCTTATAAGTTACTTTTCCGGCTGAGCTGCCATTCTTTTAACTGGAATTGGTTCTCGACCAATCCAAGTGTCGTTGATTGTACCCTAAGGCTATTCAACTTATCCATCCCTAATCAGAGCATTGCTTCTGACCCCTTGATTTGGGAATCGTAATTCATTTGCATTTGACAATTGAGTTAGTCAGTTGTTTCTATATTTTGATCTCCTTGCATCCTTCTTCCTCTAGATGAGAACTGATGCTCACGTCAGATCCCTTGTGGATCACCAGATCCTTTGTTGGATTTTATCTGACAACGCCTTTCATATTCAATAACCTTGTGAGCCTTTTCCTCTGATACATAAGGCCTTTGGTAAATTGTATCCTCTGCTTTCTCAATCATGCTCTGCCTTCGAACTTGAGTTAATTATTCCTAAAGATTCTGGTATATGATTCCAAGGAGCCCCTATGGGTAGAACATATGCCTTCACTAAACCGTGTGAACCCGAAAGTTTTCACGAATCATACTCTTCTGGTGCCTCGCCAGATAAAATTTTCAACACTGCAACTTCATCGAACGTGAGAAGTGAATGGAAGGTTATACATTGAAGAAGTGGGAGTCGACCTTGAACTTGTGTTCATGCCCATAGACACGATGTAGATCTTCTCATCGAAGCTTCTTTTAAAATTAATTATTCCCTTGGTATAAGTTCATCTTATATCTGGGATCTGGCCTTTTTCAATCGTGGTTTCGACCATGCTCTCCTTTAAATACCAATTCTCATGCAAGTTTAAGCACTTGTCTTCTGCAGAGCAATACCCCAGTCCAACCTCTATTTTGATCTGTCGTCGAGTATTACCCCCTGGTATCTCGAGATTATCATGGAACTGCATAACTTCTTATGAGTTCTTCATCAAGTGCTACGTTCCCACTGATTACAATTTTTCATGGGCTCTGAGTTATTAAACACTCAAAGACACCGATAACCGAACCCAGTCCGCTCTACGGTTCAGCAACTCTTCAGTAAGCTTCTATAAGTACGAGTTTGTACCCGATCACGCCATTCCTAGCCTGTTTGGCTATATCATTGTCGTGACGATTCTAATGGTGCTACCTGGTCCTTATTCTCGGAGCACCAATTTTCGACAATGAACTAACCTTACGTCGATTTTCCTTGTCATACCCTTTCACCTTAAACAACAAGCTTGAGTTCGAGTTTGTGTCGTACCCATGGTTCCAATGACTTTTGGCTTCATCATTCCTTTGACTTGATGTCGTCGCTGATTGATTACTTCTTCATGAAATCTGTCGACAAATGTGTCGTGATCCTCATCAACCTTATGAGTTCTTCCAGGATATCAATTGAATTCATGATGAGAAATACCATCCTTGTCCCTCGATGATTTGAGTTATCATCGGCAACATTCTTGCCTTCCCCCCCCCCCCCAACACAAACTTGTTCACAATTTGTGTTGTACCTTGGTTTCCTTGCTATCCAGCAATTGTTCTTCTTTACCTTGGAGTATTACCGTCCTTTATGTCAAGAATGTTCTGAGATTTGTTCCACCTCTTGAGAATTCTTGACATAGAAATACTTCTCACCATCACCATTCTTTCTTGGTCCCTGTGTTAATTCCAACAAGTGAACGGTGTTGTTTGGATTCTTTCCTTCTAGCAACCCTATCTCTTTGAAGTTAATGGTCGAAAGTTCATTCTTAGGCTATTGATTATTGCATCACCATTCTGACATTGGTCGTGCAACCCAACCCATATTTCGGGCGCACCTTTCAACCAATGTTTAATTGTGTATGTTTTCCTCGAGCATACTTCCTTATATCATTTGATCTGACAAATGTTATCTCCTTGTTCACTTAATTGTGGACATCCATCTTTTAGGAATCTCGGTGAATTGCCGTTGAGTTCACCAGACACCTCCTTGTCCTCTCCTTGGGTTAATGATGGACTCTTGATAACGGAAATCACTTCATAGTTCATTTCCCCGAGAATCCTACAATGTCATCTTGTCAATTTGCGTTGCACCTTTTTCTTCTCAGGTATCCTCAGTCTGAGGTATCCTGACACCAACCGGATCTGAATCTCGGTCAGATATGATGGTTGGGACATATCTCCAAGAGTTGTAACATTGATCCTTTGATGACCCGGTAACATGATGTCATGCCTAGCACCCCCCCCCTCGTCTGGAGGACCTATCATTATAGATTCCTTTTCAGCAAGGTTATCCATTCATCCATGAGGAAATTGTAAGATTTATTCTACAAGTTATTCCTGATGGATCCTTCGTGTTTTCAAAGTTTGATCTTCACCTGAAGACCATGTCAATGCTACCTCGAAGCATGTCAATGGTACTCCGATTTTCAACAGGAACATTTGAAGCACGATGCTAAATTTTGTTTATCATTTATCCTAACACCGTTGTATGGGTAATATCATGAGATTCCTCCCCCCTTACCTAAATGGTTGTCTACTTTATATCCTGTCATGGATATCTTGCTCTGCTTGTCCTTGGGAAGGATATACCCCTGAATTATGTGTTTTAACACATTTTCCTTTCCATTGTTCTGTTTAATCTGATATTCATATTTTCCTTTCCATTGTTGTGTTTGACATTCTTGTGACCTATATAATCTAAGCAGTGATAATCCCCTGCTTAGGTAAGCACCTCGTTGTACCACTCTGTAAGTAAGACCCTATTACTATTTGTTGATGACATTCCGGTAACCACCGATGGACGAGAACCTTGCCTATTGGTCCGCCTCGTTCAACGAGCGGGAAAATGGTTCTCTTCGTCCCTCGCCCTTGGTACCTATGCTGTTGCCGGCATGACCCTCAGACTCTCCTCTGACATGCCTAGCTAACATGATCGAGCAGATGTCACCAACCTTTCTACTTTTAACCACATGGTGGGCCCATAACCCACAGTTTCACAGGATCGAAACCTGACTCTCCTGTACCCCCCCTGTCCCCAAAGTTATTCCTCCCGCGTGGACTCGTATGTAATTCACGGGCCACCGTCATAGTGATCTATTCTGGTATCAGACGCGATACTTAATCTCGCTACTCTGAACCCCCTTCTCACCCGCTTGAAGCCTATTATGGTACCTTCATACCTTACTCTCGAGGTATTTCATATGTTCAACTCGAGAGATAATCTGATACTAATTCATGGGTTAACCCCAGATTGTTTCCCTTAAAAGCATTATGTCGTAGTGAGCTGCTCCTTATCTTTTGTAAGTACGATGGAGTTCCCGAAGAAATGATGACCAGTTTATCATGATGCATCGGAATAAAGGATTGAAGACATCAACGAGAAGGCTTAACTTCTTCGAGAAGATCCGTTAGGTTTTCGTAACCAGACCTTTCCCTCTTACTCCCCTCTTAAATCTCGGGACGAGATTTCTTGTAGTGGAGGAGAATTGTGACGCCCGGGTGATTACGCTACAGTAATCCCGCGTTAATGAGGACACGTCACCTCGGTTACTGCGAATATTCTCGCGTCGGTTCGAAACTTTCAAATTCAAAATTTAAATATTGTCAAACATCAAACATTTCCACACATCAAAACAAAATGTTCGGTTAGTGCCAAATATTACATAGGTAATTATAATAAAGAAAACACAAATTTATAAAATACTTATATGCCATAAGTTGAATTAAAACAGTAAAAGAGAATAAATAAAAGGAAAAGGAACAAAACAGGAAACAAAAAAAAAGAGGGAGGAACAAGAGAGAAGCCCCCCCCCCACTGGGCTTCGGCCCAGCAGGCCGGCCCAGCCGCCCCACGGCCCAGCCGGGCCTCCCTTATCCATCCACCCACCGCAGGGAGACCCCCACCCCCGAAACCCTATCCCCTCCTCGCCCCATCGCCTCTCCCTCCCCCGATCTGGATCGGGGGGAATCACGCCGCCCAACTCCGCCTCGCCCTCGCCGCACGGCACCGTCGCCGGGGCCACCACGCCGGACCCGCCTCCACCCCGCGGCGGCCATCCCCGTCGCTCCGCATGAAAACCCCCCACTCTCCCCCACTCCCTCCCGTCGTCCTGGATCGGGGTCCCGATCCCCTCGCGCCCTCCCCCCCCCACCCACCGCTCGTCGCCGCCGCTTGGAACGCCACCGCCGCGGCCTGCCTCGACGACGGCCGCCTCGCCAGCGAGCCCGCTGCCTGAGGTCCCCGTGGACGCCGTCATCGCCACGCGTGCCTCGGCCTCATCCTCGCCCCGGGCCGAGGCCGCCGTTCCAGCGCCGCGCCCTCGACCTCGTCGCCCGCCGCCCTCGTCGCCGGCGACCCGGGCGCCGCCCCTTCCTCGTCCACCTCCACGAGCCCCGCGTCCCCGTCCCTACGCCCGATGTGAGCCCGCCGCCGTGCTCGCCTCCGCCCCTCTCCTCTCCCCCTTCTGCTCCATGCCGTAGGACGCCCCCCCCCACCGCGCCGGAGCTCGCTCCGCCGTGGCCTCCTCCTGCCACTACCCCCCTACCGCCGGCCCCAGCCCGCAGTGCCCGCTCGGGCAGTGCCGTTCCGTTCAGGCGCTCGGCGCCCTCCTCTCTGCTCGCCGGCGTTCCTCCCGAACCCCCCCCCTCGCTGGCTGCCGCTTACCCCGCGTCCGGCGAGTGGATCTGGCCGCCGGCGCCGGTGTGCCCCGTGCTGCCCAGCGCCCTCTCGGGCTCGAGCCCATTCGGGCGCCCGCGGCCACGCCCGCTAGCGCCCCGCCTGGTTGGCCCCCTGTGCCTATGACAGGAGGGCCCTACACCACAGGAATGATTAAAAAAAATAAATAAATAAAAATAATTAATTAAAGAAATAATTAACTTAATTAATTTTGATTAATTAAACTAATTAAATAACTAAGCTAACTAAACTGTTAGTCAATTAATTAATTACTCAATGACAGTGGCCCCCTCCTAATTAATACTAATTAGGTTAAATTAGATGACTAATCAAAATGTGTCACTGACCAGTGGGTCCCACTGGTCAGGTTGACCAGTCAACCCTGTTGACTGCTGACGTCAGCATGACATCATGCTGATGTCATAATTCCATTTTCGAATTAAATTAAATAATTAATTAAATTCCAGAAATTAATAAAATCTTTAGAAAATCATAACTTTTAATCCGTAACTCGGATTAAAATATTTTCAACATGAAAGTTGCTCAGAACGACGAGACGAATCCGGATACGCGGTCCGTTCGTCCGCCACACACCCCTAACCTATCGAACCCGCAACTTACCCCTCCGGCTCCTCTGCCCGAAAACACGAAACACCGGGAATACTTTTCCGGATGTTTTCCCCCCCTTCACCGGTATCACCTACTACCGCGTTAGGGCACACCGAACATCGCGTATTGCCTTGTTATATTTTGTGATGCTTTGTTTGCTCTGTATTCATTATTTCTTCCCCCTCTTCTCTTCGGTAGACTACGAGACCGACGCTGCTGCTGCCCAGTTCGGCTACGGAGTTGACGACCCCTCTCTCTTGCCAGAGCAACCAGGCAAGCCCCCCCCCTTTGATCACCAGATATCGCCTATTCTTATCTATACTGCTTGCATTAGAGTAGTGTAGCATGTTATTGCTTTCCGTTGATCCTATTCTGATGCATAGCCTGACATTGTTGCTACACCTGTTGATACCTTACCTGCAATCCTAAATGCTTAGTATAGGATGCTAGTTTATCATCATTGGCCCTACATTCTTGTCAGTCTGCCTTGCTATACTATTGGGCCGTGATCACTCGGGAGGTGATCACGGGTATACTATATACATACATACATACTATACAGATGGTGACTAAAGTCGGGTCAGCTCGAAGAGTACCCGCGAGTGATTCACGGATTGGGGGCTGAAAGGACCTTTGTCCCGACGGCCCTCTGTGTGGATCTTTGTGGCGGAGCGACAGGGCAGGTTGAGACCGCCTAGGAGAGAGGTGGGCCTGGCCCTGTTCGGCGTTCGCGGACACTTAACACGCTTAACGAGATCTTGGTATTTGATCTGAGTCTGGCTACGAGCCTATACGCACTAACCATCTACGTGGGAGTAGTTATGGGTATCCCGACGTTGTGGTATCAGCCGAAGCACTTCAGACGTCAGCGACGGAGCGGCGCGCGCCGAATTGGACTGGAACGCCACTAGGCTAGGTCTGCTTTCGGCCGCGTACGCAACGTGCAGGTGTGCTATGGGCGATGGGCCCAGACCCCTGTGCGCTTAGGTTTAGACCGGCGTGCTGGCCTCTCTGTTGAGCCTAGGTGGGGCTGCGACGTGTTGATCTTCCGAGGCCGGGCATGACCCAGGAAAGTGTGTCCGGCCAAATGGGATCGAGCGTGTTGGGCTATGTGGTGCACCCCTGCAGGGAAGTTAATCTATTCGAATAGCCGTGATCTTCGGTAACAGGACGACTTGGAGTTGTACCTTGACCTTATGACAACTAGAACCGGATACTTAATAAAACACACCCTTCCAAGTTCCACAGACAACCCGGTGATCGCTTTTCCGCAGGGCGACGAGGAGAGGATCGCCGGGTAGGATTATGCTATGCGATGCTACTGGAGATGCTGCTTGGAGATGCTACTTGGAGATGCTACTTGGAGGACTACAATCTACTCTCTTCTATATGCTGCAAGACGGAGGCTACCAGAAGCGTAGTCTTCGACAGGATTAGCTATCCCCCTCTTATTCTGGCATTCTGCAGTTCAGTCCACCGATATGGCCTCCTTACACATATACCCATGCATATGTAGTGTAGTTCCTTGCTTGCGAGTACTTTGGATGAGTACTCACGGTTGCTTTCTCCCCCTTTTCCCCTTTCCTTTCTTCTGGTTGTCGCAACCAGATGCTGGAGTCCAGGAGCCAGACGCCACCGTCGACGACGACCCCTACTACACCGGAGGTGCCTACTACTACGTGCTGCCCGCTGATGACGACCAGGAGTGACCTAGGAGGATCCCAGGCAGGAGGCCTGCTCCTCTTTCGATCTGTATCCCAGTTTGTGCTAGCCATCTTATGGCACCCTGTTTAACTTATGTCTGTACTCAGATATTGTTGCTTCCGCTGACTCGTCTATGATCGAGCACTTGTATTCGAGCCCTCGAGGCC